>NC_091516.1:71820820-71978645 GCF_947461875.1 Haliaeetus albicilla | reverse complement strand
CACCTGACCCAAACTGGCCAAAGGAATATTCCATACCATGTGACGTCCCATCTAGTTTAGGAACTGGGGAGTGGGGGGAGGGAATCGCCGCTTGGGGACTGGCTGGGTGTCGGTCAGTGGGTGGTGAGCAATCGCCCTGTGCATCATTTGTACATTCCAATCCTTTTATTACTACTGTTGTCATTTTATTAGTGTTATCATTATCATTATTAGTTTCTTCTTTTCTGTTCTATTAAACCGTTCTTATCTCAACCCACGAGTTTTACTTCTTTTTCCCGATTTTCTCCCCCATCCCACTGGATGGGGGGGAGTGAGTGAGCGGCTGCGTGGTGCTTAGTTGCTGGCTGGGGTTAAACCACGACAAGACCATCCACCCCTTGCTGTGGGCAGGGACATCTCCCACTAGACCAAGTTGCTTCCAGCCCAGTCCCAGCTGGCCTTGAACACCCCCAGCGTGGGGGCATCCACAGCTTCTCTAGGCAGCCTGTTCCTGTGCCCCACCACCCCGACAGTCAAGAATTTCTAACGAAAATCTCCCCTCTTCCGGTTTAACACCGTTCTCCCTTGTCCTGTCTCTACTCCCTCTGATAAAGAGCCCCCCTGCTTTTCCTGTAGCCCCCTGCAAGCACTGCAAGGCTGCTTTAAGGTCTCCCTGGAGCCTTCTCTCCAGGCTGAACCATCCTAACTCTCTCAGCTTGTCCTCGTATGGGAGGTGCTCCAGTCCCACCCCAGTCACTGTTGTGGCCTCCTCTGGACTCGCTCATGTAGGACCTTGTACTCGGCCTTCACGAGGTTGGCATGGGCCCCCTCTCTCCAGTCTGTCATAGTTCCTCTGGATGGATCCCTTCCCTCTGGAGCATCAACCCTCGCCACTCAGCTTGGGGTCACCCCCAAACTGGCTGCAGGTGCATTCAATCCTGCTGTTCCTGTCCCCAACGAAGATGCTAAATCATAATTGGTCCCAGTACAGAACCCTGAGGGACCTTGCTCATCACCCGTCTTCACCCAGATGTCGAGCTGGAGTGAGACCATCTGTTCAATTCCTTACCCACTGAGGGGTTCCACTCCTCAAATCCATGTCTCTCCACTTCAGAGACAAGGATGTTATGTGATTAGCTCAAAAAACCTGTAGCCAGATCCAAAGCAGCTTTTAAAATTTGGCTGGGGGGGTTTAACATGGAACAGAAAGGAAAAAGCAACTCGACATTGTTTTTGCTGGGATCTGTCACCCTCCCTACCTGCATTCGCAGAGGCCAGTTTGTTGGAGACGGTGACAGAGATTTTGGAGCTGTGGGGCCGTTGTCGAAGTGGGGTGGCGGGAGGTGAGTCTCTGCTCAGGCTGTTGGCAATCATCCGGCTGGCAGCTGGAAGAGGAGGACAGCACAGTGAGGGAGACGTTTTAAACCCCGAGGAGCTTTGGTGAGTGTGACAAGCATCCGTCTTGTCAGCTAAATTAGAGTGGTCCTTCCCCAGGATTGTGGGGAAGGCAGCCATTGTTTCAGCCCTTTATTTCAAGACAATTAGTGCACCTCATTAATCAGGTGAGGGTATTTAATCTCCCAGAAACCCCTTGCCTGTGCTCACCACTGTTGGCATTGCGGCGCAGCTCGGCTTGAATGTTGGGGGAGCTGGGGCAGAGCAATTCGGTGGCCGCCTTGCACATCTCCTGAAGGAAAAAAACACGGAGGATGGTTTTCCCTTCGGCTCTTCTGAGGCGAACGAGGATCCTTGAGGCAAAACTTTGCTGCTAAATGAGCTGGTGAGGCTTAACCTGTGCCAGCGAGGCTTTACCATACCTGCCTGTACACGATTTTGGCGTGTTTGAGAATGGCGATGATGTCTCCTACCACTGTAATGCCCAGCTCATTCATGATCTCCTTGTTCAGATCCATCAACATGTTCTTCTGGATCCTGCAGCAAGGGAAGACCTGGCTTAGTGAGGTCTCCCTTTGTCATAAGCTCTGATTAATTAAGCCTTGCGTAAGGTGCACCATGATATCCCCAGCCTGGGTTCGGACACCACCGCCCTCATGGAAACAGCACTAGTAATGAAAAAGAAGCTCAGTGCAGATGAATAACTAACGTAACTAATTAAGGAGTGAGATAATCAGTTAATTCCTTCCTTCCCCCTCACTGGAGGAATATTTCAGTGCTATTTTCCCCTTGTGATGTGATAAAAACGCAGCGCCTCATTGGTGACCTCACCTGTTATCCACAAACATGACAGCATAGTTGACGGCGGGGCCCGGGGGGATGCCAGCTTCTTTGAAAAACTGAATCCATTCGGATGTCGCTGAAAAAAAAGTCGTGGAAAAGGAAAAACTAAGTGGATATGGAAAAGGAGGTGGGGTGGTTGCCTGGATGTCAGCAGGCGCTGGCCAAGAGGCTCATTCCAGGCATTCACAGCTGCTGTCATGCGATTAATGGGATCGGGAGGAAAACGACTCCTGGGATGGTAGTGGGGGTGAGGGGAGGAGATGGTCTGCCAAATGAAAATATACAATTTGCAGGGTTTTAGAGCAATTTAGGGTGATGTTGGATAGCGGAGGGGAGAGGGGGGCAGCGGGAACACTCGCAGGGAGGGAAATGTCCCTTACCCATCGTGACGGACACCATGGTTGAGGAGCCGGAGAACGTGGGCGCGGGGCTAGGCAGCAGTGCTGGGAGCAGCCTGCCGGGTGAGACAGCGTCTGTGTGGCCTCTCTGATGGCCAGCAGGCAGGCACCAGGCTGCTGCTGCCTCCCTGCCTGCCCCCCTGCCCCCTCCTCCTGCCCCACACTGCCTTCTCTTTCCTCCTGCCTCCTCCTCCTGCCCCACACCCCCTCCCTGCTCCCTCCTGCTGCTCCACACTCCCTCCCTGCCCCCTCCTCCTGCCCCACACCTCTTCCCTTTTCCTCCTGCCCCACACCTCCTCCCTGCTCCCCTCCTCCTGCCCCACACTGCCTCCTCTTCCCTCCTGCCCCCTCCTCCTGCCCCCCACCCCCTCCCTGCCCCTTCCTCCTGCCCCATACCTCCTCCTCTTCCCCCTGCCCCCTCCCCCTGCCCCACAGCCCTGCCTTGCCCCTCCCTCCTGCCCCACACCCCCTCCCTGCCCGTTCCTCCTGCCCCACACCCCCTCCCTACCCCCTCTTCCTGCCCCACACCCCTGCCCTGCCCCTTCCTCCTGCCCCACACCCCCTCCCTGCCCGTTCCTCCTGCCCCACACCCCCTCCCTGCCCCTTCCTCCTGCCCCACACCCCCTCCCTGCCCCCTCCTCCTGCCCCACACCCCCTCCCTGCCCCTTCCTCCTGCCCCACACCTCCTCCTCTTTCCTCCTGCCCCCTCCTCCTGCCCCACACCTCCTCCTCTTCCCTTCCGCCTCCCCCCTCTCCGCCTCCCCTCACCTCTCCTCTCCCGCCGCGCCCCATCCTGCCGCCTCCGGCCGCCGGGCCGGGCCGGGCCCTACCGGAAACACCGGTCACTGAGCGCCGGAAGTGACCTCGCCGGCCGGCCCAGCGCGTTACCCGTCGCGCACGCGGGGGCGGTGGCCGCTCTAGGCAGCCCCGGCGCGGGAAGGTGGCGGGGAGGGGGGGGAGGCGGAGAAGGAAGGGGCGACCATAGAGCGCTGGAGGACCGAGGGCGCCCCCCAGCGGGCGGCTCCGGGAACAGGCGCCCCTGCAGACGCCGGTGTCTTGGTACGGGGAGGGGTGGGGCGGGGAGCACCGGGCACCCCCAGGACCCTCAGCCTTGAGCGGGACCCTGGCCCTAAACCCGGCCCTGAGCCCTCCCCTGGCCCTAAACCTGGCCCTAAATATGTCCCTGGCCATTTAACTTGGCCCTAAATATGCGCCTGGCCCTAAAACCGGCCTTAAGCCGGGCCCTGGCCCTAAACCTGGTCCTAAATATGTCCCTGGCCATTTAACTTGGCCCTAAATATGTGCCTGGCCCTAAAACGGGCCCTAAGCTGGGCTCTGGCCCTAAACCTGGTCCTAAATATGTCCCTGGCCCTAAACAACCCCTAAACATTACCCTGACCCTGACCCTGACTGTAGCCCTAAACCCACCCCTGAACATCATCTTAACCCCAAAACACAGCCCTGACCCCCTCCCCCAAATTCAGCTGAGACAGAGGTTGACACCAGACTGAGCTTAACCTTCCCCCCTAGACCCTAATCCCTCCCGACCCTAACCTTTCCCAACCCTAACCCCCTCCCCCAAAACAGGGCAGGGTTTTGGGGGGGCTAATCCCTGGGGCCGAGCACCCCCTTTTTGTGGCGTCCCTGAGGCACAGGGGAGGGGTCCTGCAGAGTGTGGGGGGGTCTGCACCCCAAAATTGGGGTGCCCCACCCTATTCCAAAGGGGCCCAGCCCCAATGGCTGGGGGTGGGAGGAACAGGCACTTCCCCTCTCCGCCCCAAATGGGTCAGGGCACGTGAGCACCCTGATCCCGTGAGTCAGCCGGCAAAGCCTCTGCCCCGCCTGGGTTTTTGGGGGTCTTTGCCCTTATCTGTACTCTGAAAACCCCAGCTGTGCCGTACCCCGGGGGGGTCTCAACTGTCCGGGCATGTCAGGAGAAATCCGGTTTGTTCTGTTCCAGCGTCACCCTGGGATGAATCCCGACGGCACCTATAAGCAGGTATGGTGCTGGTGGCACCCCGAATCCCCAGACTGGGGGTCATGGAGCTCCCTGCCCTGTCCTGGCACCCTACAACCCCAAACTGGGGCACCCCATAGCTCCCTGCCCCATCCTGGCACCCTAAAATCCCAAACTGGGGTGCCCTATAGCACCCTGCCCAGCGCCCTACAACCCCAAACTGGGGTGCCCCATGACCCCCATTTTCACCCAGACCCTGAACCCCACAGGGACCCCTGGTAATGTGGGGAATGGAGGGGCACCTTTCCCTGGGGACCCCAGGCATTTTGAGGTGGATTTTACCCCCAAAGCAGCCCCCACCCTGGTTTGGGGTCCTCCCTACCCCAATTCTTTTCCCCCATCACAGCTGGACCCACTGGAGGACCGTGGGGCTCAGCCCACCCGCTTCCTGCTGAAGGTAACTCCCCTGGTCTATGGGGGCCGGCTTCGGTGCTGTCTCGATCCGGTGCCATCCCTTGCCAGATCCCACTGGTATTGGGGCTGGCTTTAAAACCTGTAAATTAATTTATTCCTTAATTTCGGGGCACTGATACCCCCTCTCTATCTCAGTGCTCCCGCGGTGCGTTGCTCTCCACCGTCCTCCTTGCCCTCTTCATCCTCATCTTCCTCCTCTTTAATCTCCGGCTGAGCTCAGTCCTCCGCAGTGATGCCAGAAGTGATGCTGGTGGCAATGCCAGATCCTGTGGTGACACATGCCGGTAAGACAAGCTTATGGGGGGGTGACACTCCCCTGAGACCCTTGGCATCCTGGTGCTACAATCACCAGTGCCGGTGCTGCCGAATTTCCGCCATAGGATCGTCCTGGTGGAGAGCATCCCGGAGGGAATGACCTTCAATGATGGTTCCCTGCCAAATCCGTCCACCTTCTCCACGTGGATGAACCTCTTGGGGACTGTCACACACAGCCTGGACATCGCCTCCTTCTACTGGACCATGACCAATGAGGACACACGGACACATGAACCCTCCGCCGCCCAGGTCCGCACTGCTGGCATCTGGCACACGTGGCACAGCTCTGATTTTGGTGCTTGAACCTGGCGCTGGCTGCCATTTTCTCTCCTTCCCATAATTTTTAATAATTTATGCTTTTTTTGGCCTCGAACCATGTGCTGATTCAGGGTGAACAAATCCTGGAAGAACTCCTCCAATTATCCCAGCGTGGCGTCACTGTCCGAATAGCTGTCAGCCACCCGTCAGCAAGATCGCCCCTGAATGATCTCCAAGCACTGGAGCAGAGTGGTGAGTGGTGGAAAAAAACCCAAATTTTTTGGGGGGGGGATTTTGAGTGGGAGATGACCAAGTTGTGGTTGCGCAGGTGCTGCGGTGCGCACTGTTGATATGCCACGGCTCACTGGCGGTGTGCTGCACACCAAGTTCTGGCTCGTTGATGGCACCCACCTCTACGTTGGGAGCGCCAACATGGACTGGAGGTCTTTGACCCAGGTGAGCAGCATGGCAGCACCATCATACCACCAGATGGTGCTGAACCTGTGCCGAACAGTACCAGGGCTATCCCAAAACTAACCCCCCATCCCTATCAAGGGATGCTCAGTGCCATAAATTGGGACTTAATGGCATTGGACAGGGATGATGGCACTGCCCGGTCATATGACAGTGCCACCATGCTGCTCACTGCAGGTGAAGGAGCTTGGCGCTGCCGTCTACAACTGCAGCTGCTTGGCCAAAGATTTAGGCAAAATCTTTGAAGCTTATTGGGCTCTTGGTGTTCCCGGTGCTTCCATCCCAGTACCGTGGCCGGCAAATTATTCCACCACCTTCAACATGGAGACGCCATTGGAACTGAAGCTCAACGACACCGATGCTGCAGTCTACTTCTCGGTACATCCCCAATTCACCATGGTTGGTTTTCCTGGTGCCGAGGACTGGCTGTGTCAGTGCTTGATCCATCTCTGATGATTCTGGCAGAGCTCCCCGCCGGCTCTCTGCGCCACTGGTCGGACCCAGGATCTTGGTGCCCTCCTCAGTGTCATCGATGCTGCTGAGGACTTCGTGGACATCGCAGTGATGAGCTACCTACCCACCACCGAATTCTCCCACCCCCAAAGGTTTGTATGGTCCTATGCCAACCCTGGCTTGCCAGCACCAGTGATGCCTGACCACTTTCCCTCCCTAGATTTTGGCCCGCGATTGATAACCGGCTGCGGAAAGCCGTCTTTGAACGCCGGGTCAAGGTTCGCTTGTTGGCGGGTTGTTGGCGGCACAGCCAAATGACCATGTTCCCCTTCCTCAAATCCCTTGCTGCCATCACCGATAATAGGACCCGCTACAGCGTGGAGGTGGTGGGTATCACAGCACGACTGCAGCGTGCCAGTGGGTGATGTTTCAGTGGGTGACGGTCTCCTCACTCCCTGCAGCGGCTTTTCATGGTGCCGGCGAGTGGAGCACAAGCCCAGATCCCCTACGCCCGGGTGAACCACAACAAGTACATGGTGACGGAGAAGGTGGCATATATCGGTGAGTGCGGTGCAAGTGGCGGTGCCGCTGTGCAAGTCACTGCCAGCTGCTGGTGACGGTGGCTTGGGGGTGGTTTTTGGGGTCCCCCCCCAAATCTTCTTGCAGGGACATCCAACTGGTCTGGTGACTACTTTGTGCGGACGGCGGGATCGGCACTGGTGGTGAACCAGACAGTGAGCCAAACCAGTGCTGGCACTGCTGCTGACACCAGCACCATCCGGGAGCAGCTGCAGGCAGTTTTTGAGCGGGATTGGAGCTCCCAGTACAGTGCCGACATCAGCGATGCAGAGCGGTGGGAGACCGTCTGCGGCTCCCGTTAGGTGCCGGGGAACAGACCACCAGTGAACCACAGGTTCTGGCTGTGCTGAATCTGGCTGCCCCGCTCCAATGTGGGGAAGAAAAACAGAAAAAAAAGAGTTTTTCTGGACTTTGCATTCCTGTTATTGAGGTGGGGGGTCCTCCACGCCATGGTGGTGGAGCGCACTGGGCCTTTGCCAAATGCTGTGCCAGCACTGGGAAGGAAGCTGGGATGCCCCTCAAGTCTCGGCGGTACCAAACCTATTCTGGCAAAGAGTTAGATGAAATGCTGGGTTGTCAACAAACCATTTATTGGGGGATCATTGCAAAAACCAGAGCTGACAGCATCCAGCACAGCACATCCTGGTGCATCCCTGGCTACATTATCCTCTACTGGCGTGGAGCTGGGTTCTACCAGTTGAGGTGACTGAAGATGAGGAAGAGGAAGGTCTCTGGTGAGCTCTTGGCTGCCAGGTTGTTTGCCAGGGTTGCTGCGGTGGCTCAGTGGTGCTGTGAGTGTTGCCAGTTCTGTGCTGGGAGGAGCATGCCGGGTACAGCAGGGGCATCCCAGGCTGGTCCCCAGAACCCATCCTCAGGGACAGGGATGGGACGTGGGGGCTTGGGTTCGTGCCGTGTCACCGGAGCTCTCTGTGGGGGGGAAGAAGCACGGGGGGAGGGTGTGAGTGGCACCTGTGGGTGGGGTCCCAACCCCTTTGTGGGAACCTAGGTCACCCAGGGACCCTAAGCACCCTTGACATGGGGCACCAGGGACCACAGGCACCCATGATGTGGGGTACCAGGGACCCCGAGCATCAAGGGACCCGAAGCACCTGGGGGACACAAAGCACCCCATGGGATCCCAAGCACCCAGTGTCCCAGAGCACGCATGCCCAGGAGCCCCTGGTCTCCGTGTGAGCCCCCCCACCCCCTGGCCATACCTTGGTGTGGAGCGAGTTGCATGGTCTTCTAGGCAGGTTCTGCTCCACAATGCCACCAAAGACCATGCTGCCATTGCAGTGGCTGTGCTGCTCCCGTCTGCCAGGGGACCCCAGCAAGATCAGGTTACTGGCAGTGGGCTCCGTCTTGGGACGCCGGTGATGCTGGCGGTGCCGGTTGCCGTAGTGGGTGGGGATGGGGGCTTGGCAGACATCCTGCTGGCTCTTGTCACTGGTGTCCCCAACCAGTTCAGCCAGGCTGAGCTTATCCATCTGGGCGATGGCCTTCTGGATGCTGCACTGGTCGTCGGGGATGAAGGCACCTTCCTCCATGCCAGGGAAGATCTCAACCGTGCTGGCATCCTTGTGGCATGCCCTCAAGTCCTCTTGGCAGAGCTGGTAGTACCGAGTGGCCTTGAAGCTGGACTTCACCTGCTGCAAGGAGATGAAGGGATGCTTGAGGGCGGTGCTGGGCATGATCCTCTCATGTGAGTCCCAGGTGAGCATCCTCTTGACCAGCTCCACCATCCCACACAGGTCACAGTGCTCGGCCAGTGCCTCCTGGCCAGGATAAGACACGGGGCGGATGTTCACTACCGCCAACTGATCCAGCGAGGAGAAGACATACTTCCTCCTCTCCATTGGCTTCGCCATCTCCTTGCCTGGTGGTTTGAGCTGCCAGGAACCAGTGGGATGTGGCACCCGTTGGAAGAAGGACCGCGTCTTCCGAGCAGCGCAGAGCAACTCGCCCCGTGGTAGCCCTAAGGTGGAGCAGATGTAGCGGACCTGGTCGTACTCGTTGATGCCAGGGTAGAGCGGCCAACCCAAGTGAAGCTCAGCCACCACGCAACCCAAAGACCAGATGTCCACCTTCTCGCAGAAAGGCAACCCCAACAAGATCTCTGGTGCCCGGTAGAAGCGGGATTGGATGTAGGGTTCCTTGACATGGCAGACCTCAGTGACGATGCTCGCCGAGCCGAAGTCAATGAGCTTGACACGGAAAGGATAGCGCGCATGGTCCACCAGCATGATGTTCTCTGGCTTGAGGTCGGCGTGGATGATAGAGAGCTCCTTCAGCTTGACCAATGCTGCCAGCACCTGCGCTGTGATGGTACGGATGTGCCGGACGGGCAACGGCAAGAAGTTGTTCCGCTTTTGGAAGTCAAAGAGGTTTTGCTCCAGCAGCTCGAAGACCAGGTAGGTACAGGCACCATCTCCGAAGGACTCGAGGAAACGGACGACATGTGACTCTTCCGTGTTCACCTCCCGCAAGGCCTGCAGCAGCCTCAGCTCATTCTTCACCACCCTGCCATGGTGGCCTTCGTTCTTCAGGATCTTGATGGCCACCATCTCCCCTGTGCTCCTCCGCCAGCCCTGGGTCACCTCCCCGAATGTTCCCTTCCCCACCGTGGCCACCAGGTCATAGTACTCGGCACCAACCACCAGCGTCCCCATGGTGGGTCGGCTCCTTGTCAGGGGCTTGGGACTCTCCACTCAGCACCCAAGAGGGGCTTGGGACACCCAACTGCTTCAACCTGGCCCCCAAAGCACTGCCCATTCCAGCATTGCCATGACAACACCTTCTGTTGCTGACATTGTCCCCGGCAGCAACCGCTCCCCTATGCAAGGGGCTGCAGCCTGGATGGAGGAACCCCCTGAAACCCAGCCCTAGTCCCCCAAAACCCAGCCCTGGTCCCCCAAGACCTATCCCAGCCCCCCAAAACCCAGCCCTGGTCCCCCAAAATCCATCCCCAATCCCCCAAAACACATCCCTTGTCCCCCCAGGGCCCAGCCCCAGCCCCCCAAAACACATCCCTGATCCTCTGAAACCCATCCCCATCCCCCAAAATCCATCCCAACATAATCCATCCCAGCCCCCCAAAACCCATCCCAAATCCCCTGAAACTCATCCCTGGTCCACTAAAACCCATCCCAGCACCCCAAAATCCATCCCTGGTCCCCAACCCCAACCCCACCCTCTGAAACCTATCCCTGGTCCCCCCAAACCAATCCCCAGACTCCGTAGACAAGCTCAGGGCTTTTTTGGGGGGTTAACATTTATTTATTCTGGCTGAGCTGAGAGCAAGGAGCTGCAGGTGAGTGATACTGCTGCCCACCCCCCCACCCCCTGGTTAATATTAACACCTGGAAAATAGGCAAAAAAAAGCTTCAAACACTCCCCCCCAAAAAAGCTGGATTATGAATTTTTGGGGGAAGTAAAGGGGTTAAAGAGGGTCTGGGGGAACAAGTGATGCTCCACCACCCCATCACTTTTTCAGGGGTTCCCTGAAGACCCTCATGCTCGGGGACGGGAGGGGTTCACTGCTCACCACAGGCTTGGGGGGTCAGTGCCACCTTAGGCAGCTGAAATTTAGGGGTCCCCTCACCCCTGAAACCCCCCAAATTGAAGCGTGGGGTGACTTCTGTCATCACCCTGTTGAATTCAGGGTCCCCAGGGGAGCGCTCCATGTTGTGTAACCGCATCTTCCCCACTTTGGGTTGGGTGATGGGGGGCTCCGGTGGGGAGCCCCCAGGGGAGAAACCCACCCTGGGCATCCACCGCCGTCGCCGGGCCTTGCCCTCCGCTTCCCCATTGACATGGGGGTGGGGGTCCACAACCCTGTTGTCTTCTCCTTTCTCCTTCGGCTTCACCAGCACCAACACTGCCTTCTTCACGCTGCCCATCCTCGTCCTCCCCTCCCCTTCCAACCCGCTCCCAGCAAAACCTGCACTGAATTTCGGCAATTTGACCCTAGACTGGCGTCCTGGTGCTTCATCCTTCCTGGTGGTCTCCTCCATCCCATCCATCCCTGGCGGTGCCAACTCCAACATTGGCACCTTCAATGCTGGCACGCTGGTGGGTTTTGGTATCTTCCGGCTTACTGGCTCCTCTGGTTGTTTTACCGGCATGGTAAAACCCACAGCGGGGACGGAGAATCGGGTAGTCAACGGCTGCACCCCGCCATCACCCATCGCCCCCCTGGTTTTCAGCTTCAACAGGATCGTGCCAGGAGACTCCGGCATCTTCCTTCCTGCTGTGCCAATACTCAAGCTCTCGGCACTTCCTCCACGTCTCATCATTTTGGGGTCCCCCCCGATGCGGATGTCGGGGCTGGATCCCCCAAATTTCGGCAACTTCACCACCCCACCCAGGTCTGGCCCTGCAGGGAGTTTAGGCAACGACGGCACACGCCGGCTGCCTGTTGCCGGCAGGGCAATGCCCACCCGTGGTACCCGAAGCCGGGGGGTCCCAGGGGACCCCAGTTCTGCTGACTTCCCTTCGTCCCCCCCAGACCCCCCAATTCCCAACTGTGGCAACTTCATCACTGCGCTGGTATCCTGGGGACCCTCCTCACCACCAGCACCCTTGTCCCCATCCTTGACACCAAAAGGTGCTAGGGATAATTTGGGGACCTTCAGCTTGGCCCCGGCACCAGTGGCACCAGCTGTCCCCAAAGCCAGGTCTAAGGCCACCGTGGGACTGGCAACGGCGATGCTGGGTGGCGCTGGCACGGTTGTGCCGCGGGATGCCGGGGGATACCCATTGCCATCGCTACCTGTTTTGAGCTTGGCAAGGGACAATCCGAACCGCGGCAGGGTGAATTTGGGGGGTTTGGGTTTGGCGCCGGTTGCTGCCATGTCCCCGGCGAGCTGTGCTGGGGTGGCGATTTCCACCGCCGGCAGTGGTGCTTTGGGCTCCAGCTCCAGGCTGAGCTTTTGGAGCCCTTTGGCAAACCTGGCTGCCATGTCCGGTATTACCGCAGCGACTCCCTCATCCGGCACCACTGTGGTGTCAGCACCTGCTGGCAATGCCAAACCCACACCAATGTGCGGCACAGCGATATCAATGGATGGCACCACTGCTGCCGGGAAAGCCAACCGAGCCGGTGCTGCTGGCGGCGACTCTGACCGTCGTGCTGGCAGCTTCACCTCCAACTGCGGTTGCTCAACAGAGATGGCTGGCTCTAGTTTGGGCATGCTGAGCTCAGGGACGAGCTCCACGGCAGCGCTGGGGATGGCGATGCCGATGGAGGGGACACGGATGCCAGTGAACCCCCCTCGCGTGCCGGCATCCCCCTCCTTATCCTCCACTCGGGCCCCACCGGAATTTGGCAGCTTGGTTTTCAGCACTGGGCTCCCCCCACCCTTATGGCTGCTTCTGGGGGTGTCTCCCTCCCCCAGCTTGATTTGGGGTTGACTTATGGTTGCGAGGGGCTCTGTCATCACCGCCGGCAGCATCAGTGCTGGCACAGCCACCTCCAACTGCGGCAGCCGTAATGCCGGCTCCTTGGCTTGAAGGGTGGCTGGTGGTGCTGTGCCGGCGAGGCTCAGCCCCATGGAGACTTTGGGTGCTGCCACCTCCACAGCTGGTAACCGGGTGCCAGTACCCGCTGGCACCTCGGCGGCAACGCCAGGAAACTCCGGTTTCACTGGTTGCTCCTCCATCACTGGTGTTTTGCGGGCTGCCGCTTCCTTCACTGTTAACCGGGATGGCGTCGCACGTGGCCGCTTGGGCTCCGCTGCTGGCAGCACTGCAGTGGATGTGGCTGTTGGTGCTGGTTCGGCAGTGCTCTGGCTCTTCACCAGCTTGGGGAGCTTGGGAAGGGCAAACTCCACGGCCACAGTGCCGGCAGCTGCTGTGCTCACTGTGCTGGGTGCCTGTGGCGGCTTCTTGGAGGGCGTCAGGATCGGGATGCTCTGGGTGAGGTGGGGGGAGATGGGACCTGGCACCCACTGCACTCAGGTGTGCACCCATAGGGACCCCTGAGCATCTGTCATCCCCGGTGCTGCATCCATAAGGACCTCCCCAAGCATCCCACATTCATTGTCCTGCATCCATAGGGACCCCCTCGAGCACCCTACATCCCCAGTCCTGCATCCATAGGAACCCCCCCCGAGCTTCCCACCTCTGATGCTGTATCCATAGGGACCCAACCCCCAAGCATCACACATCCCTGTCCTGCATCCATAGGGACCTCCCCAAACATCCTGTATCAATCATGCTGTGTCCATAGGAACCCCCCGAGCATCCCGCATCCCAGTTCTGCATCCATAGGGTCTTCCCCAAGCACCCCACATCATGGTCCTGCATCCATAGGCACCCCCCTGAGCACCCTACATCCCCAGTCCTGCATCCATAGGGACCCTCTGAGTACCCTACATCCCCAGTCCTGCATCCATAGGGAACCCCCCGAGCATCCCACCTCTGATGCTGTATGCATAGGTACCTGACCCCCGAGCATCCCGCATCCCTGTTCTGCATCCACAGGGACCTCCCCAAGCATCCTATGTTCATGATCCTGCATTCATAGGGACCCCCCCCCAAGCATCCTACATCCCTGGTGCCACATCCATACGGCACCCTTGCCCTGAGCATCCCGCATCCCTGTCCTGCATCCATAGGGACTCCCCAAGCATCCCATTTCCATGGTGCTGTGTCCATAGGGACCCTCCGAGCATCCCGTATCCCAGTCCTGCATCCATAGGGACACCCCCCGAGCATCCCACCTCTGATGCTGTATCCATAGGGACCTGACCCCCGAGCATCCCACATCCCGGTCCTGCATCCATAGGGACCTCCCCAAGCATCCCACATTCATGATCCTGCATCCATAGGGACCCCCCCCGCCCAAGCATCCTACATCCCTGGTGCCACATCCATATAGTACCCCTGCCGTGAGCATCCCGCATCCCAGTCCTGCATCCACAGGGACCTCCCCCCCAGCATCCCACAGCCCAGTCCTTCATCCATAGGGACCTACCAGCCTGGCCACCTTCCCCTGATGTCCCTCGCTGCCGGTGCTGGTGCTGCCAAGGGGGATGCGGGTGCCAGGTGTCCGATGTCGGAGGCAGAGCGAGACCTTGCAGGACCTGGCACTCTCCAGAACCCGTGCGACGTCCTCAGGGGGGGCCCCCTCGAAGAAAACCCTGGCGCTGAGGAGCTGGTCACCTACAGGCACCACAGGGGCTGTCACCATGAGTGCCACTCCTCCCCTTAAATCCAGGTGGGTTTTGGGGACCCCCCCTCCCACCTTGGTGGACGCGCAGGGATTTGGGCGCCTTGGCGATGTAGAGGCCGTGGCGGTCACGGGCCACGGTGACGCCTGTCACCCCAGCCTCGGGTGCCGTCTCCAGCTCCACCAGCTCCGCGTCCTCCTATGGGGCAGAGGGGTGGGGGTGGGATCTGACCCTTCCCCCCTGCCCCACGCAGTGCCCCACCGCCCACCGCAGCCCTCACCTCCATGGGGGGATGGGGGGGGGGTCCCCTCCTCCAGGGGGTGTCACTGGGGTCCGTGAGAGACACAGGCGGTGGCAGGGGCTGGCGGTGCTCCGGCGGTGCTCCGGCTTCTGCAAATGGGGTGCACGCACCCCCAACCTCCTGTTGCAGACCCCCAGCCTGCCCCATTGCAGACCCCCGACATTGCCACTACAGCCCCCTTACCACTCCTGCTATAGCCCCCCACCTCCCCAATGCCCCCTGCCCCACACCCGCAGAGTGCAGGCAGCCCTAGAGCAGAGGGCGCCCCCTTTTCCACCCTGCACCCCCAAACCTCTCTACTGGGATCTGCCAAGACCCCCCTTACCTCCCAGCTCCTTCCCACTCCGGTGCTCCGCTAGGAAGTAGTCGTGTCCCCCTCACCCCCCCCAATCAGGATGGGGGGACCCAGGCGTCCGGGCCCCCCTAAAAGAGAACCCAGGCGTCCGGGCTCTCCATCCCACGCCTGCTCAGCAAAGGTCACTGGCTCCACGCCAGAGACCCCCCCTCCTTTGCCATCACACCCCTAACTTCCCGCTGGCACCCACCCACACACCGGCAGGACAAGGGTGTCCCTTGTCCTGGGTCCCCCCCACTGCTACCTCAGGGGAATTCCGGGAATTCGGGAGGCTCAGCACAAAATTCCGTGGGACGGAGGATGGCATGAGGCTCGATTTGGCTGACCAGGCCTGCGGCCGCAGTGATGGACTCCTGGCTCAGCAGCTGGGAATGAGCCGAGTGGGAGAGAAGCTGGAGGGAACGGGGATGCATCCTGCAAACTGTGATCCCCCTGCTTGGGTCTGCCCTTGCTCTGGGTGTCAGTGCCTGCATATGCAATCTGCAGGCTGCACAGGTGCATGGGTGCACAGGTGCACAGAAGCATGGCGCATGAGTGCAGTAGTGCATGGGTGCACAGTTGCATGAGTGCACAGACACAGAGGTGCATGAGTGCCAGGGTGCAGGAGTGCATGGGTGCAAAGGTACATGGGTACTGGGCTAGTGGCCTGCAGGATTTGGGGGCACCCCTGGGCTGTGGGGGGATAGTACCTCTGGGACCCCCCCAAAATGCCCCTGGGATCCCCCCCATGGGAGCCTCAGAGCACCCCCGGGACCTCCACAGCACTCTTAGGAGCCCCATAGCACCTCTGGGACCACCATAGCACTCCCAGCACACCTGTAGTACCTCTGGGACCCTCCATGAGACCCCTAAAGCACCCTGGGAACTCCCAAAGCACCCCCAGGACCCCAAAGTACCCCTGGGACCCCTCCATAACACCCTTGGGACACCCATCACATCCCCAGGATCCCCATAGCACCCTTAGGACCCCCAAAGCACCTCTTAGACACCCACAGTGACCCTGAGACCCCCATAACACTCCTAGGACACCCATAACACCCCTGGGACCCCCATAGCACCCCAAGGACTCCCACAGCATCCCCAGGGGAGCCCAGATGCCTGGGTCCCCCCCGAGCAGCCGAGCAATGTGCTGAGTCAGCAATCCCGTCCAGCAGCACCCATGGGCGCGGGTGGACACATGAATGGAACGATTGATGGCAGGGTGGTGCGGGGGCCCCGGGGAATTCGGCAGCACCCGTTGCACCCACCCCAAGCCTTGGTGAGGTGAATGCTGGCACTCTGAGCTCTTCCTGGCACCCAGGGGTGCTGCAGGCCCCCTCAGCATCCAAGGGTGCTGCTTAGCCCCCCCCCCCAACACTCAGGGGTGCTGCAAAGTCCCCTCAGCACCCAGGAGTGCTGCGAGATGCTCCAGCAGGGCTGACCACCCAGGGGTGCTCATGCCCCCCAGCACCCATTGGTGCCCCACTGACACCCCCTCCCCATTTAAACACCTGGTGCTGCTTGGTGCAGGGTGGGGGCCGGAATCAGCAGCCAGGGGTGGTATATGTGTATTATCCAGGTTTCCAAGCACTGAAAGGCCTTGGGGAACCCCAAAACTTTCCTGGGGTCCCTGGACCACCTCCCTTAGAGGTCCCAGAGTCCCCAAACCCCTTGTGGGATCCCTCAAAATTCCCTTAGGGGGCCCAGCTGAGCTCAGGAGCTCCAATGAACCCCCAAACTAATGTAGTGCAAGGCAAGAGCCCCAGTGCACTCTGGAAGGCAGCAGGGGCCCCTTGAGGATTTCGGCAAAGCCCAGCAAAAGCCTTGGGACCAAACCGTGTAGCGAAGCACGGTACAGAGCAAAGATGGAACCTCCAGCTGGGGTTAAACCATGACACCGCTAAACAGAGCTGCCCCTCTCCCATAAAGCAGGTCTCAGTCTCTTCGCTACTGCTTTCAGGATGTCAGCTGTGTCCCCGTATTGTTTTAAAATCTCTCTCTAGCAAGTGTTGCTCTCACTCGCACAACCCTGATGCCACTTGCAGACTAACACAGCAATCCCTGGGGCTTGCTCCGGAGGAAAAAAAAAATTCCTGTTCCACAGGTTGCCTGTGCTGCTTCTCCTCCCTAGGTAATGGGTTGTGGGGCAGGGACAGAAGGAACCACCTGGAATTGTCTGTTCTTTGCACTTGACTGCTGTGAACGCTCCAGCCCCTTGGATGCTTTTTGGAACGGAGGCGATGAAGATTACGGTCCGGGCTGCGGGTGGGAAAAGGGCAGGGAAATGTAAGCCCTGTACCCCCAGTAAGTAGTTACTGCGTTTGGCTGGTCTAAACCGGGCTGAGATGTCCGTCACCTCTCCTCCCGCTGATGCTCAAACACGATCGTTAAGAGGATGCTGCTGCCCGGCGGCCGAGGCGCCGTACTGCCGACCGGGAGCTGCGCATGCGCGGCGGCGCGCTTGGCAGCGCCCTCGCTGCTGCCGCCCATTGACCAAAATGCGGTACTGCCGCCTTGGAACAGCGCATGCGCAGTGGCGCCTTTTGACCCAGCGCTCGCTGCTGCCACCTACCGGCCAAGATTCAGCACTGCAGCTCGGAGCCGCGCATGCGCAGTGGCGCGTTTTACACCGCTCTCGCTGCTGCCAGCTATTAACCAAGACTGGGCACTTAGCTCTTGAAATCGCGCATGCGCAGTGGCGCATTTTGCAGCACACTCGCTGCTGCCTCCTATTGACTAAAATGCGGTACTGCGGCCTGGAAACGGCGCATGAGCGGTGACCCCTTTTTATAGCTACCTCGCTGCTGTCACCTATTGACCAAGACGCCGTATTGCAGCTCACAAACGGCGCATGCGCACTGGCGCATTTACAGCGCACTCGCTGTTGCCCCCGTTGACCAAAATTAGGTACTGCAGGCGTGAACCTGCGCATGCGCAGTAGCGAGTGTTGCCGCACCCTCGCTCCTGCCACCTAATGACCAAAAATCGGTACCACACCGCGGGAGCCGCGCATGCGCAGCGGCGCGTTCTGCCAAGCGCTCGCTGCTGTCTCTTATCGACCAAAACGAGGTACTGCAGGTGGGGAGCCGCGCATGCGCAGCGGCGCGTTTTGCAGCTCGCTCGCTGTTGCCTCCTATTGACCAAAATTAGGCAACGCAGCACTGAAACTGCGCATGCGCGGCGGCGCGTTCTAGCAAGCGCTCCCTGCTGCCGCCTATTGACCAAAGTTCGGTACTGCAGCTCGGCGGCCGCGCATGCGCACGCCGCGGAAGCAGTATGGCGGCGCCCAGGGCGGACAGCGGGTGGGCGCCGGTGCCGCGCGGATCAAACTTTACAACTCGGAGAGTGAGTTATAAAGCAGGTGTGTTTATTTCGGCGCCGGGTGCAAGGGGATTTCCACTCAAAGCTTGCACACCGTCTCAGCAAGCAGCCAGATATTTCTTACACCAAAGTATACATATTCATAGGGTTACACTATACAAAATATACATATGTATAAGTTGGGGCGGGGTTAGTTCAAAAGCTTGTGTCAGCAGTTCTAAAATGTTTATGTCATCTTGAGCAGGCTCAGATCTGTCTCTGGTGGTCGTTTACTTCTTCAGGGGTCTTATCTTCCTCTTCTTTTGTCCTCTAGTGAACTTTAGTCATTCATGCATGCTCTCTTCTTACTTGGTGATTTCAGCAGTTTTTAACAAGTCCTAACAAGTTCTGTGGTAAGACTAGCATTGCAGTTCCCCTTATCACTCCCTTTGTTTGGCCTGTCAGTCCTTGACGAATACCAGTCCCTGATAAGCTTAACCCTTGACAGACACCACAGGTGCCTGGCCCTGGCAAGCGAGCTTCGAAAGAACAAACAAGGCCAACAGAATTATTAAACAATATTTAAGTGGTCAAAAGGCAAATAGTTATTTCCCTGTATCACCAGGACCACCGGTGAGGTGAGCGATCCCCTCCGGCCTGGGCAGGCGGTGCCTCCTGCCCACTGCCCACCTGGGGTTGGCGGGACGGGAAGCTGCAAAGTGGCCGGTGCGGCAGGCTCCCGGTCCACTGGAGGCGAGCCAGGCCATCGCAGCCCCATGGAGTGGCCACTGGGCACCTTCCCCACTTGCCAGAGCCCCGCCGGAGCCTCCCCTGGCCTCGCTCGCCCTGTGTGGCTGCCCCCAGTTCCAGCCCCCTCCCCCCCACCCTGAAGCCTGTCCTGTAGCCCCAGGCAGCCCCCAAGCCCTGTCATGAGGGCAGCGAGCTGTCCCTCCGGTGGTCTTGAGTCTCCCTGAACATGGGTACCATTAGCAGCAGTGTGGGGAAAGAGCGGGGTCTGCGGGAGCCCCTGTGGAAGGAGGGGCTCCGGCCAGGGGTGATCTGTGATAATAACAGTCGCTGCTTCTTCTTTCCCTCTTCCAGAGGCCGCACTGAGGATGCGGTTGTCCGTTCCTCCCATGGGGATGCTGCTGGCTGCGCCCGCCTCAGGCTTGCATGGGCTGTCTCTGCCTGGCCTCGCACTCCTCCTGGCATGGGAGCAAAAAGGGACAGGCGGAGCGCTTACTGGTTGTGGATGGGAGCTGCTGTGGCTGAAGCTGGAGAGGCTAGAGAAAGGTAAAGCTGCTGAAGAATAAAATAAAGGGGGTCCAGCCAGCAGCTGCAGACAGGAGACAGCCTGCCTCTCCAGGTGAGGAAGGATCCCTCTTAGTGTAATCCTCAGCAGATTCAATCACCGACATGCACGGCAGGGTCTGTATGCGTAACCAAAAGCACAGTACAGCCATGTAGTTTGTGCACATGTGAGTCTGTGTTTCTAGGAAGCCTCATATGGTAAGAGCTCTAAGACACCAACCTATTCTCTTAGGTGGATGACAGTCAAGTGACCAGAGCTACAGAGCAGGAAGGGAGAGGGAGAGACAGACAGATGTGTCCGAACTGTCAAATTCTCCCAGCAGCTCCAAAAGCGGGAGGTACAGTGAGTCCTGGACTCCTGGGGCTGTGTCACCCCTTTTCTGCATCCCAGTCCCTCCCTGCCCCCACTCTCTCTTTCTCTCACTGCTGTCAGGTTTTTTTTTGCTTCCTGCACCTCTCCCTCTCTTGTTCTTAAAATCGCCCTCTTTCTCTGTTGTTCTGCCTCTCTGTTTTATTTTTCTCTCTGCACTTCTGTCCTGTCCCATCGCTCTTTTTATTCATCCTCTGTCTCTGCCCTGCAGCCCATCACTAATTTGTCTTTCTCCATCTATCTGTCTGTCTTCCTATCCCAATCTTGTTAATTCCTCCCTGTCTGTCCTTTAGCCCTTCACAATTCCCACCGCTCTCACCTGTCTGGCGCTGTGTCTCTATTTTTAAATTCCTCTCTCTCTGCCCTGTATTCTAGATATACTTTTACTTTCTTAGATTCTTTTATTCCAAGTCCCTGTCCCTGTGTTTTAACTTCTCTCACTGTCCCATAGCCCATTTTTGTCTTTATCATTCTCTCTCTGTCTGGCTTCCTGTCCCTGTTCTTTATTTTCCCTCTCTCTCCTTTAGATCATCAATGTTTTTGGTATTTCTCAGTCTCTCTGTCCCAACTCACTGTCCCCTTTTTTAATTCGTCCTTCTGCCCTGTGGCCCATCATTAATCTTTGTTTTTCTCCATCTCTCTCTCTGGTACCTTCTCCCTTTTTATTAGTTCCTCCTCTCTGTCCTGTAGCCCATTACTATTTCCCCCCTGCCCCTGCCTCTCTCCCTCTGTGTCTCCCTTTCCCTATTTTTCAATCGCCCCTCTCTGCCCTATAGCCGATCGCTGTTGTAGTGGGTTTGTGTGGCAAGGTTTTGCTAGCTGGGGTGGGGGAGTGGGCAGGGGCTGCAGGTGTGGGTCCTGTGAGAAGACACCAGGACTTGCCCCCATGTTGGGCACAGCCAGTTCCAGCTCCAAGACAGATCTGCTACTGCTCAAAGCTGAGCCAACCAGCAACGCTGGTAGCACCTCTCTGATATTTAACAATGGCTAAAAAAATGCTGTGCAGAAGCTGCGGTAGAGAAAATGTGAGTGTGAAACAGCCCTGCAGACCCCCAGGTCAGTGAAGAAGGAGGGGAGGAGGTGCTGAAGCCCGTGGGGAAGACCATGGTGAGGCAGGCTGTCCCCCTGCAGCCCAGGGAGGTCCACAGTGGAGCAGATCTCCACCTGCAGCCCAGGGAGGACCCCACGCCGGAGCAGGTGGATGCACCTGAAGGAGGCTGTGACGCTATGGAGAGGAGCCCACACTGGAGCAGGTTTTCTGGCAGGACCTGCGGCCCTATGGGAGTGACACACACTGGAACAGAAGAAGAGCGTGAAGGAGGAAGGAGCAGCAGAGGCAACTTGTAATGAACTGACTGCAACCCCCCTCTCCCCCTGTGCTGCTCGGCAGGAGGAGGTAGAGAAGTCAGGAGTGAAGATGAGCCCAGGGAAAAAAGAGAGGGGTGGGGGGAAGATGTTTTTCAGATTTGTTCATATTTCTCATTATCGTACTCTGATTTTGACTGACAATAAATTAATTTCCCCAGGTCAAGTCTGTTTTGCCTGTGACAGTAACTGGTGAGTGATCTCTTTGACCTTATGTTGACCCACAAGCTTTTCTTTTGTATTCTCTACACTCCGGTCTTGTTGAGGAGGGGGAATGATAGAGTGGCTTGGTGGGTACCTGTCAGCCAGCAAGGTCAACCCACCACAGTTTCCTTCTGTCAGGCTCCCTGTCCCTATTTTTTAAATCCTGCCTATGTTTCTTGTATGCCATCGCTTTTGAAACTTTCTTTCTACCTCTCCATCCCTATTTAAATTCTTGCATGTTTCTTAAATGCAGCTGCTTTTTAAATTTTCTTGCCACCTTTCCCTCTCTCTGTCTCCCTGACCTCATTTTAATTTCTTGCCTGTGTTTCTTGTACCCTGATGCTTTTCAAATTTCCTTATGTCTCCCTCTATGCAGCTCTGTGTACCTACTTTTTGATTCTTGTATCCTGTTGCTTTCAAAATTTTCTTTCTATGTCTCCCTCTATCGATCTCCCTGTCTCTAGTTCTTAACTCTTCCCTATCTGTCCTGTACCCTGTCACTTCTTACATTTTCTTTCTATATCTCCCTCTTTCTATCTCCCTGTGCCTGTTTGTTAGTTCTTGCCTACGTTTCTTGTATGCTGTTGCTTTTTGAAATTTTTCTACGTCTACCTGGCTCCCTTTTTCTATTTTCTAGTTCTTGCTGTTTCTTCTTTCCTATCACTTGAGAATGTTTCCCTGTCCCTTGTCCTGTCTCTGTCTTGTTGTCCTGCCAGTCCCTTCCCCTTCTCTCCCCTGCTTCCTGTTATTTATTCCTCTATCTCCCCATCCTTGTTGTTTTGTTCAGTCTCTCTGCTCTTCTCTCTCTACACCCTTTTCCTGCTCCTTGTCCCTCTCTTGTTCCCAGCATCCCATTTTCTGGCTCCCTGTCTCGCACCTCTATGCCCCTCTGTCCTTCCTCCTGTTTTTCTCCTCCCTTTTATCCCCCTGTCCTGCTGCCTTTGGGCACTGAGCCTTGTAGCCAACTCACTGCCACGATTTCTTGTGTGCGTTAATTAATAAATTTTTCCTGCCTCCTCTGTGTCCCTGGATGTGGGTAGGTGCAGGGGAGGGGGTGATGTGCTGTAGAGCTTTGGCAATAGCCCCTGTTCGCGATGGGCTCCAGCTGGGGCTGGGACAGCTCCAGCTGTGGCCAGTGAGGCTGAGGATGGGGCTGGTCCTGCTGTGTGAAGGCTCCAGCTCTAAAGGGGGCTGCCTGGGCAAGCCTGCCTGAGGGAGCTGATGGAGGGGAACTGGCTGAGGAGGGAATCCAAGGGGGTCTGGCTGGCAGGTGCCTCCAGCAAGGAATGGCCAGTCGCTGTGGCAAGGAAGGATCCCTTTGAGCTGTCCCCAACCTCTGTTGGCTACACATGTGAGCCACCATGTATCAATGAAGCCTTGTGGATGAGCAGCATCCGTGCTGCCGAGTGGGTGAGGGTCGGGCAGCTGGCACTGGGGAGAAGGAAGGGGCAGAGGCAGAGAGAGGCGTTGGGGTGGTGAAGGTCTGCTGCCGGCACCAGGAGCTGTGGTGAGTTGCACGTCCTCTCCTCTGTGTCATGGCCCACCCTTCTTCAGATGTCTCCCTGCCTCCCTTCCTCCGTCTCTGCCTGCCCACCTATGTGTATGGCTCCTCAAAACTTGTTATTCTTCTGCCAACTCTGCCCAGTACCCCATTGCCTTTTAAATTTTTAATATGTCTTTCTCTAACCAGCTGCTTCTCCCCGTTTTTCATTTTTTTCCATGCCACCTTGTACCCTGTTACTTTTTAAATTTAATTTCTGTCTTCCTCTAACTCAGGAGGAAGTTGAGGAGGATTTAGAAATGCTGGTAGCACCTTGACTGAGAGCCCTGAGGTGGGAATTTGAGCTTTATAAGAAGGAATCTGAGGATGAGAGTGATGAAAGTACTGGTGAAGCTTTTGGTCACACTCTGGTAGCTGAACGGACTCGGAGTAGGCAGGCTGTTGGGAATGATGGACCAGTTGTGGTGAAAGTTCCATTTTCAATTTCAGGTTTGAATAATTGGAAAGCTGCTGCAGGAAATTATCGGGATGATCCAGAAAAGGTAGCAAATGCCTTTGAAATGATGGCTAAAACGCAAAATCCAGATTGGCAGGATGTTGAAGCTATTTTACAGGAGTTGTTTGATGGCATGGAAAAAGACGTGGTTCGTAGGGCTACGAGAACTCAAATTCAGGCACAGTTAGCTTCAGGGATGTTGCAAGGACAAGTAGAGAATAATTTCCCTTCCGCCGATCCTGGGTGGGATCCTAATGATCCTAGGGATAGATGGATGTTAGCATGATATCAGAAGTGGGTGTTGTTTGGAATATAAAATGCAATGCCGAAAGCTATAAACTGGTCTAAATTGTATGAGATTAAGCAGGATAGGAAAGAGTCGCCGACTGATTTTTTTTTTTAATAAACTAAAGGAGGCGGCTCGGAAATATAGTACTCTAGATATTGAATCAGAAGAAGGAAAAAGTCAGTAGGCAACTTTGTTGGGCAATCGTCTGATGATATTCGGAAGAAGTTACAAAAATTGTAAGGAGCAGAGGCTAGAGATATCAGAAAGATGTTGGACATTGCTTGGATAGTGTATAGGAATAGGGATCAACAGAAGGAAAGAGGGAATGTGAGATTAATGGCTGCGCTCAAGAGTATGCAAGTGTCTCGGAGGGGAGTAAGGGGAAGATCAAGAGGTGCTTTTAGAGGAAGAGGCAGAGGATGAGCAGTACCAAACCCGACTGCGGGACAGAATCAGTGTGCATATTGTAAGAGGGAGGGTCATTAGAAAAATGAATGCCTTTCCTTGCTGGAATCAAAAGGAGCGGGGGCACCTGTGCTAGCAATAGAGGATGAGGATTGAAGGGGACCGGAGGACTCTTCCCCAGCAGCGCCTCTGGTTATAATTAAGCTGGGGAATGAGGAGGTGGAGTGTTTGATAGATGCAGGGACAACATATTCATTTTTAAATACAATGCAACATGAATTAGGGACCGACTCAGTAAGAATTATTGGTGCGACAGGAATCTCAGAGCAGAGGCCATTTTTTAAACCTTTGAAGTTCAAAATTGGGAAACAATGGGTTACACACCAATTTTTTATTTACCAGGTGCACCTAAACCATTGATAGGCTGAGATTTGTTAGAAAAACTTGAAGCAGAGATAAAATTTAAGGAGGGGGAAGTAGAAGTATTGATACCAGAATCTAAATATATCCAAGCATCAGTATTTTTGTTACAGGAAGATAAACCAGTGAGTGGAGAAATACCTACAGAAGTGGAAGAGGCAGTAATTCCCTTTGGGCTGGAGAAGTACCTGGAAGGTCGAAAATAGTTGATCCTGTAAGAATAGACTGAAAGCCAGAATCGGCACTGGTAAGGTTGAAACAGTACCCTACGAAAATTGAAACTAAATTGGGATTATTACCATTTGTCCTGGGTTCAGCTGGGATAGAGTTAATTTTTACAGGAACCTGGGAGGTGGGGGGCATAGCCGGGGCAGCTGACCTGAACTGGCCAAGGAGCTATTCCATACCATGTGACATCATGCTCAGTATATAAAGGGGGAGCGGGCCGGGGGGTGGGCTCTTCTTTTCGGTGGGGGAAGTGGCAGAGCGTCGGGTCCCGGGTGGTGAGCAGTTGCACTGTGCATCACTCTTTTTGTATACTTTTTCATTAGTACCGTTGTTGTTGTTGCAATTTCTTTGTGTTGTTCCAGTAAACTGCCTTTATCTCAACCCTCGAGGTTCCAGGTTTGGTTTTTTTTTCCTCTCCTCCGTCTTCCCCCCATCCCACCGGAGGGGGGCGGGAGGAGTGAGCGAGCGGCCGCGTGGTCCTTTGTTACCGGCTGGGCTGAAACCACGACAGTCCTTTTTGGCGCCCAACGTGGGGCCCGAAGGGTTGAGATAACGACAGATCTGGCCAGAGCGTGTTGAAACAAATTTGTCATACGCATTTCTTATACTAGATAAATAGATGTTAGTCACAATGTTGATTCAGCTGTTTACATGGTGGCGTTTTGTAAGTTCTTATATGCTTTATGTATTGCCTGTAGTTGCGTATCTCATCTCTGGGAGAGTGATTGGGATTATCATTTTGCTGTACTGGGCAATGTCGACTTGTGAAATGATTACATCACTGGTCATGAGGTTAAGCTGTTATCTGTATGAGGCAGTGATATCATTTCCAGACTTTGGGCACCTTCTGTCGGATTTTATTGGTAATTACACCCAACCCATGGGGAAGTCAGGGGGGGATACTTCCCCCCATCCGTTCCCCTCCCTTTTCTCTTTCCAACTAATTACAACAGTTTTTGAGAATTTTGAATATCCTTGGGATGCGCAAGCCTGTGTGCTGTTAGTGCTATGCCTCCTGACTATGTTTCAGGTCTTGTCTAGGGCTACAAAGAGGCTCTTTAAGAGTACCACCCAGAGATCTGTCCCAAAGCTGGATATTCATGGGTGGCACGGCGTGTGGGAGGATGTGGGCAGGTATCTAGAGAACTTCTCACCTCCAGTGACTTGGAAGTTCACTCCCAAACAACTGCAGAACCCTCATGAAGTGATAGAATTTTTGAAAGGAAAATGCTGTGGCTATCCCAGAGACACACAACTCACTACACTGTGCTGGGCCCTGGCCGGTATCTACCAAACCCTGCTTGATACTATGCAGCACCCCCAGGGGGAAAAGGGGGAAAAGATGGAAAACAAGACAACATGCACCGTGGCTGCCCCAACCCCGACAACATGCACTGTGGCCGCCCCAACCCCGACAACGTGCACCGTGGCCGCCCCTACCACGACAACAGGTAGCATGGCTGCCCCTACCCCGGTGACAGATACTGCCACTAAACCAGAGAACCAACCTGTGCCAGTATCAGTCGCCCCTGTACAGAAAAAGAAACACACAAAGAAATCAGTTCGCTCAGTGAGAGATGAAGATGAACCAGGGTCATCGCGAGAACAGGAGGAAGAGGCAGAACCTGAAATAATTACCCGATCTCTATCCCTGAGTGAGTTGCGTGACATGCGAAAAGATTTTAGCCGCCACCCAGGTGAGCACATTGTTACCTGGCTGCTCCGATGCTGGGATAATGGGGCTAGTAGTGTGGAATTAGAGGGTAAGGAAGCCAAGCAGTTGGGATCTCTGTCTAGAGAAGGGGGTATCGACAAGGCGATTGGGAGAAAAACACAAGTCCTCAGCCTCTGGAGGCGACTTCTGTTAGGTGTAAAGGAAAGATACCCTTTCAGGGATGAAGTTACATGTCACCAAGGCAAGTGGACCACCATGGAGAGAGGTATCCAGTACCTGAGGGAATTAGCCGTGCTGGAGGTGATTTATAATGATCCAGAAAATGCGCAGTCACCCACAGATCCAGATGAAGTCCAATGCACACAACCGATGTGGCGGAAGTTTCTACGAAGTGCACCACCAACCTATGCCAACTCATTGGCAGTAATGTCCTGGAAAGAAGGCTATGGACAAACGGTGGATGAATTGGCTGTCCAACTCCGGCAATATGAAGGAAGTCTCTCTTCCTCCCTACGGGCCTGTGTCTCAGCTGTAGAGGAATTGTCCCGAGAGTTCCAGCAATTCAAAGTAGATATGTCCTCCTCCTCACCTGTACAGGCCCGCATTGCAGTTATTGGGAGTAAGCGTTCCTCTGCCCAAGAGAGAGGAGAGAGAAAGTACACACGACGGGCTAACCTGTGGTTTTACCTGCGTGACCATGGAGAGGACATGAGGAAGTGGGATGGAAAACCTACCTCAGTCTTGGATTCACGGGTACGGGAGTTGCGAGAAAAAGCAACCAGAAAAGAAGATTCTTCTTGGAAAACTGCTGCTCCAGTTTCCCGTGAGCAGTCCCCCGGGTGCAGTAGATGGGCCGATCTCATTTCTGATCCTCTTGAAGGGACTTCTGATTCACATGTGCAAAAAGTGGGTAACAGATATTCTAACCAGGATTAGAGGGGCCCTGCCTCCAGCCAGGTGGAGGAGAGGGACAACCGAGTCTACTGGACAGTGTGGATTCGATGGCCTGGCACGTCAGACCCACAGGAATATAAGGCTCTAGTAGACACTGGTGCACAATGTACCCTAATGCCATCAAGTTATAAAGGGGCAGAACCCATCTGTATCTCTGGTGTGACAGGGGGATCCCAAGAGCTAACCGTATTGGAAGCCGAAATGAGTCTAACCGGGAATGAGTGGCATAAACACCCCATTGCAACTGGCCCAGAGGCCCCGTGCATCCTTGGTATAGATTATCTCAGAAGGGGGTATTTCAAGGACCCAAAAGGGTACCGTTGGGCCTTTGGTATAGCTGCATTGGAGACGGAGGAGATTGAACAGCTGTCTACCCTGCCTGGTCTCTCCCAGGACCCTTCGGTTGTGGGGTTGCTGAAGGTTGAAGAACAACAGGTGCCAATTGCTACCACGACGGTGCACCGGCGGCAATATCGCACCAACCGAGACTCCCTGATCCCCATCCATAAGCTGATTTGCCAGTTGGAGAGCCAAGGAGTGATCAGCAAGACTCACTCACCCTTTAATAGTCCCATATGGCCCGTGCGGAAATCTAATGGGGATTGGAGACTAACAGTAGATTATCGTGGGCTGAATGAAGTCACGCCACCGCTGAGCGCTGCTGTGCCAGATATGTTAGAGCTTCAATATGAACTGGAATCAAAGACAGCTAAGTGGTATGCCACAATTGACATTGCTAATGCATTTTTCTCCATTCCTTTGGCAGCGGAGTGCAGGCCACAGTTTGCTTTCACTTGGAGGGGTGTCCAGTACACCTGGAATCGACTGCCCCAGGGGTGGAAACACAGCCCCACTATTTGCCATGGACTGATCCAGACTGCACTAGAAAAAGGTGAAGCTCCAGAGCACCTGCAATATATTGATGACATCATCATATGGGGCAGCACGGCAGAAGAAGTTTTTGAGAAAGGGAAGAAAATAATCCAAATCCTTTTGAAGGCTGGCTTTGCCATAAAAGAAAGTAAGGTCAAGGGACCTGCGCAGGAAATCCAGTTCTTAGGAGTAAAATGGCAAGATGGGCGTCGTCAGATCCCTGCGGACGTGATCAACAAAATAGCAGCTATGTCCTCACCGACTAATAAAAAGGAAACACAGGCTTTCTTAGGTGTTGTGGGCTTTTGGAGAATGCATATTCCAAATTACAGTCAAATTGTAAGTCCTCTCTACCAAGTTACCCGGAAGAAGAACGATTTTAAATGGGGGCCTGAGCAACGACAAGCCTTTGAACAAATTAAGCGGGAGATTGTTCATGCAGTAGCTCTTGGGCCAGTCCGGACAGGACCAGATGTTAAAAATGTGCTCTACACTGCAGCTGGGGAGAATGGCCCTACCTGGAGCCTTTGGCAGAAAGCACCTGGAGAGACCCGAGGCCGACCCCTGGGGTTTTGGAGTCGGGGATATCGAGGATCCGAGGCTCGCTATACTCCAACTGAAAAAGAGATATTGGCAGCATATGAAGGAGTTCGAGCCGCTTCAGAAGTGGTTGGTACTGAAACACAGCTCTTCTTAGCACCCCGACTGCCAGTGCTGGGCTGGATGTTCAAAGGGAAAGTTTCCTCTACACATCACGCGACTGATGCCACGTGGAGTAAGTGGATTGCACTGATCACACAACGGGCTCGCATAGGAAACCCCAGTCGCCCAGGAATTTTAGAAGTGATCACGGACTGGCCAGAAGACAAAGACTTTGGAATGTTGCCAGAGGAGGAGGTGACACGGGCTGAAGAGGCCCCGCTGTATAATAAACTGCCAGAAAATGAGAGGCAATATGCCCTGTTCACTGATGGGTCCTGTCGCATCGTGGGAAAACATCGGAGGTGGAAGGCTGCTGTATGGAGTCCTACACGACTAGTTGCAGAAACTGCTGAAGGAGAAGGTGAATCGAGTCAGTTTGCGGAGGTGAAAGCCATCCAGCTAGCATTAGATATTGCTGAAAGAGAAAAGTGGCCAGTGCTCTATCTCTATACTGACTCATGGATGGTGGCAAATGCCCTATGGGGGTGGCTACAGCAATGGAAGAAGGGCAACTGGCAACGCAGAGGTAAACCCATTTGGGCTGCCGCACTGTGGCAAGATATCGCTGTTCGGATAGAGAAGCTAGTGGTAAAAGTACGTCATGTAGATGCTCATGTACCCAAGAGTCGGGCCACTGAAGAACATCAAAACAATCAGCAGGCAGATCAGGCCGCCAAGATTGAAGTGTCTCAGGTGGACCTGGACTGGCAACGTAGGGGTGAGCTATTTATGGCTCGGTGGGCCCACGATACCTCAGGCCATCAGGGGAGAGATGCAACATATAGATGGGCTCGAGATCGAGGGGTGGACTTGACCATGGACACTATCGCACAGGTCATCCACGAATGTGAAACATGTGCCGCAATTAAGCAAGCCAAGCGGCAAAAACCCCTGTCGCATGGGGGGCGATGGCTGAAATATAAACAGTGGGAGGCCTGGCAGATTGACTATATCACACTCCCACGAACACGCCAAGGCAAGTGCCATGTGCTTACAATGGTGGAAGCAACCACTGGATGGCTGGAAACATACCCTGTGTCCCATGCCACTGCCCAGAACACTATTCTGGGCCTTGAAGAGAAAATTTTATGGCAACACGGCACCCCAGAAAGAATCGAGTCGGACAACGGGACTCACTTCCGAAACAACCTCGTAGATACCTGGGCCAAAGAACACGGCATTGAGTGGGTATATCACATCCCTTATCACGCACCAGCCTCCGGAAAAATCGAACGATACAACGGACTGCTGAAAACTACATTGAGAGCGATGGGGGGTGGGACTTTCAAACATTGGGATACACATTTAACAAAAGCCACCTGGTTAGTTAATACTAGAGGATCCGCCAATCGGGCTGGCCCCGCCCAACCAAGACTTCCACATACTGTAGAAGGCGATAAAGTCCCTGTAGTGCGCATGAGGAGTATGTTAGGAAAGACAGTCTGGGTTAGTCCTCCCTCAAGCAGAGGCAAACCCATTCAAGGGGTTGTTTTTGCTCAGGGACCTGGGTACACCTGGTGGGTGATGCAGAAGGATGGGGAAGTTCGATGTGTACCTCAGGGAGATTTGATTTTGGGAGAGAATAGCCAGTGAATTGGGCTGTATGATACCTAACTGCTAAATACCCTGCCAATGCATGTCATTGTATCTATAGTGTCTATATGCCATATCAAGGGTATTACTGTAAGAATTACCCAAATGACTGCGGGATGGACTTTGAAACTAAGCCAAGTACAACAGCGACAGAACTTGAACTGACACCCAGCAATTTCCTCAAGATCAACATCCTCGACCTGCAGAACAAGGGCGTGAGTTGCACCAAATGTACTAGCCACAAGTTCCAGAGGCAGCATACAACAACCCACCATCTCACACCATCTCTCTTATCCTGAAGAACTGTTACAACAGATGGAGCCCCAAAGTCATGGACTAAATAAAATCAATGGACACATTAGAGGAATAGCCCATACGCTAAAGGAATACCATTCGCATGTGTGTGTGTGTGCGGGGGGACGACGGGGACGGACGCAAGTCCATATACTTATATATATAAGACAAGGAAGTGGTAGTGGTCGATTGGAAAATGTAAGATCTGGGCATGATGTAGATGGTATAGAATAAGGGGTGGATAATGTCCTGGGTTCAGCTGGGATAGAGTTAATTTTTACAGGAACCTGGGAGGTGGGGGGCATAGCCGGGGCAGCTGACCTGAACTGGCCAAGGAGCTATTCCATACCATGTGACATCATGCTCAGTATATAAAGGGGGAGCGGGCCGGGGGGTGGGCTCTTCTTTTCGGTGGGGGAAGTGGCAGAGCGTCGGGTCCCGGGTGGTGAGCAGTTGCACTGTGCATCACTCTTTTTGTATACTTTTTCATTAGTACCGTTGTTGTTGTTGCAATTTCTTTGTGTTGTTCCAGTAAACTGCCTTTATCTCAACCCTCGAGGTTCCAGGTTTGGTTTTTTTTTCCTCTCCTCCGTCTTCCCCCCATCCCACCGGAGGGGGGCGGGAGGAGTGAGCGAGCGGCCGCGTGGTCCTTTGTTACCGGCTGGGCTGAAACCACGACACCATTGATACAAAAGTTTTTAAAATATGGATTGTTAAAGGAGTGTGAGTCTAAGTATAACACCCCAATTCTGCCAGTGAAAAAGGTAGATGGAAAAATGTACAGATTAGTTCAGGATTTAAGGTCTATCAATGAAATAGTGCAGGATATATATCGTGTGGTTGCAAATCCATATACCTTACTGACAACCCTGACAGAAAAGCAGGGTTGGTTTGCCGTATTGGATTTAAAAGATGCCTTTTTTCTGCATGCCGCTTGCCTTTGAAAGTCAGGAGATGTTTGTTTTTGAGTGGGAAAATCCAGAGACAGGAAGGCAAACTCAATATACCTGGACTGTACTGCCACAGGGGTTTAAAAATAGCCCCACTATTTTTGGAAATCAGCTTGCTAAAGAACTCAAAATTTGTCGAACTGAAAACAAAAGAGAGGGTGTTATGTTACAATATGTAGATGATATCCTGTTGGCAGGAGAAACTCCTGAAGAATGTTTGAAATTAACTATAAGTCTTTTGAACTTTCTCGGAATGAGTGGTTGTTGAGTGTCAAAGGAGAAGGCCCAGATAGCTCAAGAAACTGTGATGTACCTGGGCTTTGGAGTCCTTAAAGGTCACTGACAACTATCTGCGGAAAGGAAAGAAGCTATTTGTTGACTTTCAGAGCCAAGCACGCTTCGAGAGCTGCAAACCTTTTTAGGAATGACAGGATGGTGTCATCTGTGGATTGATGAGTATGGGCTATTGGTGAAACCATTATATGAGATACTGAAAACCTCCTAAAATAATTGTTTAAAATGGACTGAGGAAGGAAGAGCTGCTTTCAAAAATCTTAAACAAGCATTACTGAAAGCACCTCCACTTGCATTACCCAATTTGGTGAAACCTTTCGAGTTATTTGTCCATGAACAAAGAGGAGCAGCATTGGGAGTACTTACCCAATTTCTTGGACCTTTGTGTCGAGCAGTAGCATATTTCTCTAAGCAATTAGATATTGTAAGTCAAGGATGGCCTGGCTGCCTAAAAGCTGTTGCAATTACTGTGATATTAATACAGGAAGCTCGGAAGTTTACCCTGGGTCAGAAGATTACTGTATATATACCACATATGGTAATCACAGTATTAGAACAAAAAGGGGGACATTGGTTAGCTCCAAGCTGAATGATAAAATACAAGTGATTCTGCTAGAGCAAGATGATACACAGCTTAAGACAACAATGGTTGTGAATCCTGCTGCTTTCCTAGCGACAGAACAGGCAGAAGAGAATCTGGAACATGACTGCTTACAAACCATAGAGGAACTGTATGCCAGCAGATCAGGCTTAAAAGACTCTCCCCTTGAAAATCCAGACTTAGAATTATATACTGATGGGAGTAGTTTTGTTCAAAATGGAAAGTGAGTGTCTGGATATGCACTAACAACAATATCTGAAGTAGCGGAAGCATGAGGCCTATCATCAAAAGTATCCGCACAAAAAGCTGAACTAATTGGTCTCACTAGAGCTTTGGACTTGAGTAAAGGGAAACGTGTAAATATACGGACAGACTCAAAATACGTATTTGGAGTGATACATGCTCATGGGGCCATACGGAAGGAGAGAGGCCTATTGACTACACAAGGAACAACAATAAAGCATAAAGAAGAGATCTTGAAACTTTTAGAAGGTATCCAAGCTCCTGCTGAAGTAGTTGTAATGTATTGCAAAGCCCACCAGTCTGGATCAACTGCTCAAAATCAGGGAAATAAACTAGCCGATTGGGCTGTAAAAAGGGCTGCAGAAAAAGGCACACAAGTGGAAACTTTTGTCATAACTCTGGAATGGAAAATAGTGTTGCCAGATAAACCCCTATATGATAAACAAGACTTGAAATTAATTGAGACCTTAAAAGCAGAAAAACAAGCAGATGGATGGGCGGTCACACCATAGTTCCCTACTCCCTCACAAATGAATCAATGAGAAAAGAACATTACTCTGTTCATTGGGGAACTGAGAATTTGTTAAAAGACTTACAGAAATTGATTATTAGTAAGAACATGGTAGAAAGTGTATGAGCTGTAACTGAAAGATATGAAGTGTGCTGTAAAAATAATCCCAAAACACAGAATAGAATTCATTTCGGGAAAATAACCGAGGGAAGAGCACCTGGTGAATGCTGGCAAATTGACTTTACTGAATTACCCAGGACAAGAGGACTGAAATATTTATTAGTCTATGTAGACATATATACTGGGTAGCCTGAAGCCTTTCCATGTCGTGTTGTAAAAATTTTATTAAAAGAAATAATTCCTAGATTCGGAATACCTTTTGGGATGTCATCAGATAGGGGTTCTCATTTCATAGCAAAAATAATTATGGAATTGGCTAAAAAGTTAAATATTACTTGGGACCCACATACACCTTATAGACCTCAAGCTAGTGGGAAAGTTGAGAGAATGAATTGTACTCTAAAAACACAAATGAGTAAACTGTGTCGGGAAACTTCAATGGATTGGACACAAGCTTTACCCTTAGCATTGTTAAGAATTAGAATACAACCTAGAGGCAGACAACGTTTGAGCCCCTATGAATTGTTATATGGAAGGCCATATCGGACTCCTGGACTACCAGCAGAGATAAGAATACAAGGAGAAGTGATGTAGCCAATTATTTAATTGCTTTGGGAAAAACTCTGCAAGAATTAAACATGTATGTGGAGTTGAATAAATCTCTGAATCTTGATTCCCAGTTCATCTGTTTCAATCTGGAGATTGGGTTTATCTCAAGCCCCCAAGAAATAAAAATTAAAAAAGAAAAAAACCCCAAGAAGTCAAAAACCAACCCTAAATTTAAAAAAAAAAAATCAAAATAATGCCCCCCAAGAACTAAAACATATGCCAAAAAAGTCTTCCCAAGAAAAAAGAAAAAAAGCAACCCCAAGAGATCAAAGTAATCCAAGAAATTAAAAAAAAAAAAAAAAAAGAAAGAAAAAAATTAATAAACACCCCAAGAAATCAAAACAACTCCCTGTCATGAATGGGCAATTTAGATCGCTTAATGAACCACTGTCAAAGGTATTAGCAAAAGTGGTTTTATTGAAATATGATGTTGTAAAACTGTGACTTAACAAAGTTCAATGGCAAGGTTCGCTGTATTACTGCAGTGCACAATCATTTGAACAATGATTCAAAACTACCAAGGGAGAGTCAAAGTTACCAAGACAAAAATCAAAGTTAACACGACATAAATCATAGTTACCATAATACAAAGTTATGCACGATATCGGCCACTTAACAAAGATCTGCCGTTGGTGAAAGGTCTCTCTGCCTCAAGGAGCAACCTTGACAAGGTGTCCCACCTCAAGGGGAGATCACCGCCATGCAGCCAGGCTGCTTAGCTGGGAGAGCTCAGAGAAGGCTTGGTTCAGGCTGTCATATTTATGGAATAAATTATTTTGGCTAGTCAAATTACATGCAAAGGGAAAGGTATGCATGCGATTCCTTGTACTCATAACTTTTGTTCTTTGGTAAATGAGTCTTGGAAAAGCCACCTGCTGTTCATGTGTTCATCACATGATCAGCGTTCCATGCTCACTGCATCGCTCTGCTCCTTTGTTGGTTTTCAGAGGACAGACTGGAACTAGGGAAGTTCTTTGCCCATTTATGGCTCAGGCCTTTACCTCATTTGGAACCTGTAACAAACTACCACTAGTTTGGCTAAGGAATTGAGTGCATCTGTCACACTCCCCAAGAAATAAATTAAAAAAAAAACAAAAACAAAACAAAACCCAAAACATCCCCAAGAAATCAAAACAAGCCTGATACTGAAAAGCCGGTCAAAGAAACTCTCTAAGACTCCTTCTGGAGTTTTAGAAAGCAGGCATTCTTTATTGCAATGCTGGGTGCACGGGGGATAGATAATTCCACCTAGCGTGCATACCACAGCTTTAGCACTAACAGGTTATATAGAATAACTAATTGCATCTTAATCAGATTAGTATACATATACATAAAAATGATTGCAACTGATTATCATAGTACTGCCTACATCCGACCATGTGCAATAAAGGATCCGAGTCGAAGGGCTGCTTTTGCAACCACTGACCCATTTGAAGTTCTTGCTGGCTGTCCTTGAAGTCTTTATTCTTGTCCTCATTCTTTGGTCTTGAAGCTTAATGCAGTTTCAATCACACGTGGTCAGTTTCAGCATTGTTCTCATCTAGCGTACAGGAACATCTCGTCATAATCACAAAGAACTGCAAAACTTAGGAGTAACTACCTCCACTAGTTAATTGCTTGGCTATACTTTTGTCTATTGTTCCAATCACAGTGTTAGTATAAGATTTCTAATAACTATTTACCAAATCTCACTTTTAGTCATCAGTAGCAGCAAACCAGTTTCCATAGAAGGTACAAAATATTAAACCCATCAAAATAGTTAGACATACCACAGAGAATGTATGGACACATGCTATCAAGCCCTGCAAGAAGCTAAAAAAAAAACCCCCAACACCAAGGGAGAACCAAAACCACCCCGAAGAAGTAAAAAAAACACAGACCAAAGAAATAAATTTACAAAAAAATCAAAATCACTCCCCCAAAAGATTTAAGAGTAAACCGAACAGAAAATCAACCCCAAGAACTTAAGAGGAAAGAAAACCCCAAAACCACCACAGGGATGGGGGGGTGGGGGGGGAGTGTTGCCTTCAGAGGCGCAGCGACCAACCCCAGGCCGCTCGGGCCATCAGCTCACAGACACCAACATGGCGGACGGCAAACGGCGTTTATGGGTGCGTAACACGGCATTATATAGCTTGGGTTTACAACGTCCCTTCCGTCTGCTTACATCATAAACTAAGCTAAACGCTACTGGCTATGAGAGGAGGGGCTCTATCTTTCCGTACAGCGCGATATTCCGGCCGCCAGACCTTAACTACCTACAGGGGGGGGGAGAAGCACCGGCTCCCTGCGGAACCCGCGTCCCTCCACCATAGTTCCGGGGTGGGAAACGGACCGAGGGGGCTGTGGGGGGTTGCTGTGAGGAAGAAGGCCGCTGTGGGATTCCGCCATGGGGCTCCTTTGGGGTTCCCTATGGGGCCGCTATGGGGCAGGCCGTTGCTATGGCGTTGCTATGGGGCAGGGAGCCCTGCGTGGGGCCCCCCAGGGGCACGGGCCCTCCTCACGTGACCGCCCTCCTCACGTGACCGCCCCCCTTTTCCGCCTTCGGGCGCTCGCAAGATGGCGGCGGCGGCGGCGGCGGTTCGGGGACGGCGCTTCAAGTGGTCGCTGGAGTTGGCGGCGGCGCCGGGGGGGCGGTGAGGCCCCCGGGGGGGATGTGTGTGCGCGTGTGTGTGTGTCTTTGTGTGTGTGTGAGGGGATTTGGGGGGTCCAGGTGTCTCCCCAGCCTCACCGACCCCCTCCCCTTTCTATCTCCCCCAGGCCCCGCGGAGCCGCCGAGGGCCGCGGGCCGCTGGGGTTCGCCGAGCGACAGCTGGGGGAGGGCGGCGTCCACGAAAGCGACAAAATCCTCATGGAGAAGGTGGGCTGGGGCGAAGGAGGGACACCCCCCCTCCCCGGACGCCTGGGTCCACCATGGGAGGGATGGTCGGTGTCCCAGATACCTGGGTCCCGTACGAGGGTGGTGTCCGTCCGTCCGTCCGTCACATCCCGGAATCCTGGGTTCCCTCTTTCTCTGCAGCGCTGCTGGGACGTGGCACTGGCACCGCTGAAGCAGATCCCGATGAACCTGTTCATCATGTATATGGCCGGCAACACCATCTCCATCTTCCCTGCCATGATGGTCTGCATGATGGGCTGGCGCCCGCTGCAGGCCCTCATGTCCCTCTCCGCCAGTGAGTACAACCCCATGCTACAGCTCCCCGTGGGTGACAGCTCCCTGGGTGTCCCCCCACGGCCATCCCCTGCTGCAGTTGCCCTCCATACCTGTGGTGGTCCCCGGCCCTGCATCTCCCCGTGCAACAGTTGTCCGCACGTGTCCCCCAACAGTCATCCGTACAACAGCCCCCGCCATGCATGTCCCTCTGCAACAGTTGCCCTCACACATCCCCCGGCAGTTGTCCCTACGACGGTCACCCCCACGTCAATTTCCCCACATGTCCCTGAACAGTTTCCCTCCATGTCAGTTGTTCCCGTGTGTCCACCAACAGACCCACACGTCGCTCACCCCCACGCGTACCCCTACAGTTGCCCCTGTGACAGTTGCCCCATGTCAGTCACTCCCGCATGTCCCCCAACAGTCGCCCAACAGTCCCCCAACAGCCACCCCCATGCCATCCACCCCGCGCTTCCCCCATCACTCTTTCCCATGACGCTCCCCTGCCACTCCCCACTCATCACTACCCCCGGTCCCCCACGGTGCCAGGTGTGCAGCGTGTGGGTGACAGTGACAAGTCCCACCCTGTCTCTGCCACAGCACTGAAGGCACTGGAGAGCTCAAGCCGGCGGGCACTGCAGGGGCTGGTGTTCCTGGTGGGCAATGGGCTGGGACTGGCGCTGGCCCTCTACAAGTGCCAGGCCATGGGGCTGCTGCCCACCCGCCCCTCTGACTGGCTGGCCTTCGTCGCCCCCCCACAGGTGCGCCCTGAAGCTGGGGTTCCCCCTGCCCTGCCCCATCCCCGCTTCCCTGGATGCCAGGGTTCCCCCTGGCCTGGACACCAGGGTCCCCTCACTCACCGCCTTTCTCTCTTTTCCCTTGGCAGCGCATGGAATTCACTGGGGGGGGCCTGATCCTGTGACCAGTGTGTCCACCCACCAATAAAGGCAATGGCAGGCTGGTGATGTTATTTTTGCAGGGAGTTCTGAGGGTTTGGGGGGGGGTCAGCCCAAGGAGGCACCGGGATGGGTCAGAGAGAAAACTGTTTATTGGTGGCATGTGCTGGGAGCACTGGGGCTGGTACTGGTTGTGTTGGGGCCCGTACTGGGAGTGCACTGGAGGAGCACTGAAGCGAGTACTGGGAGTGCCCTGGGAACCTTGGGGGCCACTCATAGAGCACACTGGAGCTGCGCTCAGAGCCTTGGGGCCCATACTGGGAGCCTTAGGGCGTGTACTGGGAGCACTGGGAGTGTACTGGGAGCCTTGGGGCCTGTAGTGGGTGTGCACTGGAGCTGCATGTGGAGCCTCAGAGCCTATACTGGGAGTGTTAGGGCTTGTACTGGGAGACTTGGGGGCCACACTGGGAGTGCACTGGAGCTGCGCTCGGAGCCTCAGGGCCCATACTGGGAGTCCACTGGGAGCCTTGGGGCCCATACTGGGCTAGCACTCAGAGAGCTGCAGGCCAGGCTGGCACTGTACTGGGAACACTGGGTCCATACTGGGAACATACTGGGATCTTGATTTAACTGTAGCTCATGCTGGCATCATAGTGGGAGCACTGGGGTCCATACTGGGATCTGACTCACAGCTGTGGCTCAGGCAGGCATCATACTGAGAGCACTGGGCCCACACTGGGAGTGTTGGGGCCATACTGGGATCCTACCTGAAAAGCTGCGACCCAGACTGGCATTGTACTGGTAACATTGGTGCTATACTGGAAGCACTGGGTCCATACTAGGAGTGTGGCAGCCCATTCCGGGATCATGCCTGAAGTCCTGTGGCTTAGGCTGGCATCATACTGGGAGCACTGGTGCTATACTGGGATCATACTCAGAGCTGTGGCCCAGACTGGCATTGTACTGGGAGCACTGGAGCTCGTACTAGAAAGCTGGTCCCATACAGGGATGGTGGTGGGTGAGCCAGGGCAGTGCGTGTGTGGTACTGGGATGTACTTGGCCATACTGGCGCGCTCAGGGGCCGGGGGGGGTCCCTACCGCCTACACCCCCAGCCCCTTCCCCCAGCACCCCCAGGAACTCCAGGTCTGACCCACGTCAAGGGCCTGACCCATGGCTGACCCCTAAGTACCCCCACTGCCCTGTAACTGCCCCCAGTTTCCCCCAGCTGCCCCACACCTGCCCCATAACTGCCCCCCAATTCTCCCATCTCCCAACTGCCCCAAAACTGCCCCACACCTGTCCAAATGCCCCCAAACTACCCCAGATTTCGCCCAAGTGCCCCATAAGTGTCCCCCCAGCTGCTCCATAGCTGCCCTCCCTGCCCCATAACCACCCCGAGATTCCACCCACTGCCTCATTTTTGCTTTTTTTTGCCCCATTTTGCCTCAGTTTTCCCTGGGTTTGCCCCATTTTTGCCCTGTTTGCCCCAGTTTTGTTCTTTTGCCCCATTTTGCCCATTTTCGCCCCTTTTCCTCCTATTTCTTTTTGGTGTTGGCCCACTTTTTTTCTTATTTTCCCCATTTTTCCCTGCTTTTGGCCCATTTGCCCTGTTTTGGAATATTTCCTTCGTTCTTGCCCCAACCCCCATAACTCACTGGTTTTGCCCCATCACCTTATTTTTGCCTTTTTTTCCCTGGCTTTGACCCGTTTTGCCTCCTTTGTGCCCTGTGTCCTCCCTCCTGTTTCCTTATTTTTCCCCAGTTTTCCCCATTTCTTCTCTGTTTCCATGATTTCACTCTTTCTCCCTCTTCCATTTTTTCTTCGTTTTGCTCTATTTCCACCATTTCTCCCCCTTCTCCCCATTCCTGACCCACTTCCCCACATTTTCCCCCATTTTCCTACAATTTCCCCTCAAGTTTTCTCCTCTCCTGTTTTCCCCTGGGTTTTGCCTGTTTCTGCCCCATATCCCTATTTTACCCTGTTTTTACCCCCATTTCCCTGGTTTTCTACCAACTTTTTGCTAATTTGTGCCCCATTTTTCCCCATTTCATTTTTCCTCCATTTTTCCCTTTTCCTTTGTTTTTTTTCCCCCATTTTCACTCATTTTTGGCCCCCACCCCGGGCTCCAGCCTTTGTCTCCCAATGACTCCCAGTACAGCCTAGATCCCTGCCTTACAATTTGGACCAGTGCCTCCTATTGAGTCCCAGTACAGCCCAGTGCCCTCCCCAGGGCTCCCAGTATGGCCCACTGCCCTTCCAGTGCTTCCCAGTACACCCCAATGCCTCCCAGTGCCCTCACAGGCCACCCCAGTCCCCCCAGTGGCACTGACAGGCTGGGGCCCTGGTGGGGGGGTGCCCCCCCCCCCCCCCCCCCCCCCCCCATGAAGGGGGCCTGCCATGGGGCAGGGCCTCCCTCTGACATCATCAGCGGGGTCACATATGATGTCATACCAGGGAAGTTCCTACTGACTGGAAGAGGGGAAACATAACCTGTGCATAACCTGTATAAATTTCAGAGATCCAAACAGACCGTGGCAGTTGTCCAGAGTAGTTGTGGATGCCCCATCACTGGAAGTGTTCAAGGTCAGGTTGCAAGGGTCTTTGAGCAACTTGACCTAGTGGAAGGTGTCCCTGCCCATGGCAGGAGGGTTGGACTAGATGATCTTTAAAGGTGCCTTCCAACCCAAACCGTTCTGTGATTCTCTCTGTATATATGTGTATGTCAAGTTACTACAAAACTACTACCAAGAAGCAAGTGTATAGATATTTCAAGTTATTACAAAAATTATCACTACTAAAGAAAGCAAGTATATTTTATTATTAGCAGCACTACTAAAGTAGCAAGGATATACATATTTCAATATTAGCAGCAAGTATACTTATGAATAATTACTTACGTGTGTGCCTCTAAATATATTCAAAGTAATTCCAGTACGGTGTTCATCAAACCGCTCCCAGGGGAGACGCCAGTCAACAACAGACAAAGTTTCGCTTCAGATGTCGTCAGCCTCTCAGAGTCTGCAGTAAGCCAGGCATCCCTGGCCAGGGTCCCGTCTGTGGAGATCTTGTAGGAAAAGTTTGCACAGAGAGAGTGCTTGGGGAGAGGCTCCATTCTGATTAGAAAGCAAGTAATTTTTATATCCCAGAGACATAAGAGGGTATAGGACACCACCACCTGCAGCAGCCAATAGATGTTGCTAACTTCTGTTTTTCACCTGGGACTGCCAATAGACAATGTTCTTTTTTATTGTCTCAGATGAGTTTCGACCTTTTCCAGACTGTTTTTCTGTTCTTCCATCTGAAACAGCCAACAGTTGTCACCAGTTCCTCCTTTCCCAGACTGTTTTCCACCTTTTTGACTATTTTTCACTTCTCTAAGATGATAAGTAGTTTCTGGGTTTTGCCCTTATTGATGGGATGATAATGACATCTCAGGATGTCTCCAGTTTTGAAGTACCCAGCTGCATTTCAGAGATGTCAGCTGTGCTTCTCAGGGATGCTCCGGGTTCCCAGGCTGGGTTCCCAGCCAGCTGGCATTTTCTCTGTCAGTATTTTAACAGATATCTTCTGTCAGTATTTTTCTTTGTTATAACCAGGTCACCTTTATGGCTGCTCCCATCACTACACCCCTTGGCCTACAGCCACTGATGGGTCACTGTGAGTGAGACTACACGATACCTGGTGCATCTCTCCTGCCTTCTAATGTGTGAGGTGGAGCAGACATCTATCTGTGTTAGGGACAGCAGTAGTGGTGTAACATGAGAGGGTTTGTCAGTTGAGACGCGAGGATACAGTACCAGTTTAGATAAAAATAATATACACAAGTGATTTGATGCAAGATACAATACAGAAGAGCACAAATCCAACAGCTGGAATGAGAGCTAATGCCATTAAAATGTGCCATGACACATGCTCCGAGGTCTGGCAGCCAAGACCAGAGCGAAGACCAGTCTATCAGCAGAGCTCTGAGCAGGGATTGTTCTTGGGCCACTTAGTGGAAGGTACAGACATGTTGCTGAATGATCTTGTTGAGGAATTTTTGTGGTACCCCTTGAAGCGAATTAAACACGCTTCTGCTTAATTATGTATAAAAAAATGAAGAATGCATTGGGCAGAGTCCTACCACTGTAAGCTGTTCTACAAGGAATTTGCAAAGATGTGCCACAAGCCCATTCCCTATATCCACTTAGACCAGCACCAGTCCTGTGAGCGGCTGCATGGGGCACCTCAGCCTGGCATCGGGTCCATTCTCCGGCCCAGCTCTGCTGCCCAAAGGTGGCCCCTGAGTGCTCCCATTCCAGGATGGCTACAAGACGATGCTGAGGCTGTTTCTTATCTCTTTCACCAAGGGAAACTTCACTCCTTTGCAGGAAGTTAATTCTATCCCTGGCATCCCTGCTTCCAGCCAGGGTAGCCCCTTCTGCAGGTAGGCTGTCTTGCCCTCCATGCCAGATCACTCCTCGGACAATAATTAACCACTGCCGAGCAGTTACAATTTGAATTTCCCCTTCATTACTCACATCACATTCAATTTCTTTAGATTTGTTAGCATAAAAACAACAGGTAGTATTTATTAACAGAGAACCACCTCCCTAAGAGTCTATAAGATAGTCTAAGGTCCAATGATGGCCAATTGTGAGAGGAAATGAATCTCAGTCTGTAGATTCTTTAAAGGACCTATGGTAGCATTTTGGGTAATTTCAAGTGTAGTGGAAATATTAACAATTGGTTGTTCTAACACAGCAAATCCCAAGTTTGGAAACAGTGCATGTACAAAGTTATAAAATTTAGTTTGTCCTGTCACTAAGGGTTTGAACACTCCATGGTTACTATGTACACAGTAATGGGTGCATTGAAAGTTAAATGTTAAATATTTAGACCAAAATGCATAGGCATTAAGAAGTGCTATGGTACAAATGCCTGCCAGAACCACCCAGATGATAAAATGCCCAGAGTCACTGTGATGTTGCAGAATGAACACCATGGATTAGAGAAACACTGAATTTCATTAAGCACTCTTGGCTTAAACAGATTGTCCAAATGGGTTTACAGTCCCTACAGCCAGATATGTTTTCTGGGCCACCTGTGTCTCAATTGTTGTTAGTACTCGGCCAACCATTAGTCACCAGATTGCAGCCTGTAGAATTAGGTGCAGTGAAATTACCGTATCTTTGACAGTATTAATATTCTGTGTGAGATTCCAGAGTTCCAGACCATTAAAAACACCTTTGTTTGTAATTGCTGATTCATTATTACAGGTCCATGAGTTTTTTTGGTCAGAACCAATACAAGCTTGTTTCACTTCATGCCAAATTGTCAGTCAGTATGATGAACAAGATATGAGCAAAATCCAGGGAAGATAATCTGAGTTTCCAGTTGCTGATGTTGCAGTTAGGGTAACTTGAAAGAAAACACAAATCCACTTTATTCCTTTTGGAGAATAGATAATTTGGATGTCTGTTGCTCAGAAATGAGATATTTGTCACTCTGATGGTTGACCACTTTCCACGTGATGCTTCAGAGGGGTGTTTGTAATACACAATGAAAGCTTCCTTTTTGCAGATGATTAACTCGGACAGTTTGTCCAATAGATAGTTGATAATTATAATTTTCACCCTAATTTAAAGTTACACTGCAGCTGCTATCAAAAGCTTTCCAGATCAGACTACTGGTCATGGTCTGTTGATTGTTTAAAGCAGTGACTGGGTCATTAAGATGACCAGTGACCAGCTGGAGTGCATGGAGCTCCACCTGGGGATGGATGAGGAGCTGACCAAGAGCTTATGGGTCAGGATTAAAGGGAGGGCAGGGACAGATGACATTGTAGTGGGGGTCTGCTACAGGCCACTCAGCCAGGAAGACTCAGTGCATGAGAGGCCATTTATAAACAGAAAGGAGCAGCCTCACGTTCACAGGCCCTGGTCCTCATGGGGAACTTCAACCAACCCAATATCCATTGGAGGGACAACACAGCATGGCTTTATTGCAGCACTGGGTGCGCAGCGGATTGCTCCACCTATTGTGCACACCAATTCTTTCAACAGTTGTGATTATATACAAAATGGATATACATATTCATTATTTTTTCCTGGAAGTAATTAACGTATTCATCTGAATTCCGGGAACTCATTGATATATGTAAATGTCCTTGGCACAGGTGCACTCGAGATCTTTGGTGGTCTTCCAGGTCCTCTGGTGGTCTTTGATAGTCTTCCTCACTTGTCTGCTAGTTCACCCTCTTCTGGTGATTCTGCACAGTGGGACACTTCACATGCTTGATACAACTTATCCTAAAGAATGTTCGTTAGTAACTCTACTATCTATCTTTTCTTGATTTACATTCTTTTGTCACAAACCATACTGACACTCTAAGCTATCTGAAAAGGGCCTAAGGTTCTCATCTTCCCAGGGAATTGCAAGGTCGACGAAAAGCAATTTCGTCTGGTATCTTATACATTTTGCAACGGACAGGTTTTCTTAACCACCACTAGTCAGCATAACAAGGCCACTCCGTTCTTCTCGCAACGCAAGATGTAAAGCATCTTCTATCAGGTGTGCTTTGTTCCAGTGACTGCACGGAGGTGTGGGGACCGTGGGGCTCTGCCGTTCCCCATTCTACCCACGCATCACCCCTTAGTGCCTTGTGTCAGGTTCGGCATGGCCTCAAGCTTAGGCAGGTCTGGGCTTGGATGCCTGTGACTAGGTATGAAGCGGCTCTTCCACCCCTGTGTTCTCCATTCTGCTTCCTACTGGACCTCCTGCAGAAGGGAGGCTGCTCATCTGTGACAAAACATGCCCACTGCAGCTCTTCCAGCCGAGATTTGACAAAGGCTCTGATGGAAGTCTGGGGGACCTGCCTTTTCAGCAGACTCGGAGCCTCCTTGATCATTTTCTTTGCCAAGTTTGTGCATCCCATATATTACAGTAGACTTGCACAGAAGGGAAACAGCCCAATGGGGACTGGTTGCCCAAGACTGTCATCCTACAGAGACTTGCAGAAATCTGCCAGCAGCTGGATATGCCAGGGACATCCCCTGCCACCAGGGAGGGCAAAAAGAGCCAGCTCCATCCCCCAGGAGATCCCTCCACACCTCCTCATCTCTTTATCTGCCCTTTGAGGCTGAAGAAGGTGGCCTCTTCAAAGCAGGCTATCACGTTTTCTTTCTTCTCCATGGAGTTCCTCAGGACCTCCACGCCGTTCGGTTTCAGAAGGGCCTTTGAGGAAGCATGCAGAGAACAGATGAGCATGGGTGCAGAGCCCATGCCCAGCCCTGTCCTTCCCCATTGCCTCCAGCATCTGTCTTAGGAAGGGCTGTTTCTCCCCCCAGTAATGTCTGCCCTAACACAGTCACACTGGCTCTGAGCACAGGCAGCAGTGATCCTTCAGGCCATCTCCCTGCTAGTGCCCCTTGGTCTAAGGGCCGTCTTCAGTGCCCCATGTCTTTTGCTTTAGAAGAGGCAAACTGGGGGAAAAATTCAGGGTTTGATCCCAGCATTTCCCTTCCAAGGCCATGTGTAGGCAAAGCCCTGTTGCCGCGGGGAAGTTGTCCTGCCCAGAGCCGGGCAACTGAGAGGAGTCCATGTGCAGTGGGTGCTGGCAAGCAGGGCAACTCGCCACATCACTGTTGGAGACATGCAGGTAGGCAGCCACAGACTCCAGAAGGCAGTAAAAGGCTGTCGTGGTTTAACCCCAGCCAGCAACTAAGCACCACGCAGCCGCTCACTCACTCCCAGTGGGATGGGGGAGAAAATTGGGAAAAGAAGTAAAACTCGTGGGTTGAGATAAGAACAGTTTAATAGAACAGAAAAGAAGAAACTAATAATGATAATGATAACACTAATAAAATGACAACAGCAATAATAAAAGGACTGGAATGTACAAAAGATGTGCAGTGCAATTGCTCACCACCTACCGATCGACGCCCAGTTAGTCCCCGAGCGGCGATCCCCCCATCCCCACTCCCCCCAGTTTATACACTAGATGTGACATCCCATGGTATGGAATACCCCGTTGGCCAGTTTGGGTCAGGTGCCCTGGCTGTGTCCTGTGCCAACTTCTTGTGCCCCTCCAGCTTTCTCGCTGGCTGGGGATGAGAAGCTGAAAAATCCTTGACTTTAGACTAAACACTACTGAGCAACAACTGAAAATATCAGCGGTGTCAACATTTTTCCATACTGAACTCAAAACATAGCACTGTACCAGCTATTAGGAAGACAATTAACTCTATCCCAGCTGAAACCAGGACAAAGGCTCAGGCAGCATCGCCCATTGCCATGTGGTGGCAAGCAAAGGCACAAGCACTGATTCCACAATGGCTTTGCATTCACTTGAACATGCGCCATCACGCTTTCCATTGGTCTCGCAGGGCAACTTTGCTGTCCATTCCCTCTTTGCCAGAAACTGTGCCACTGCTCCCATCAGAGGCCAGAACCCAGGAAAGAAGAGAGCAAAGAACACAGAAGCATTAATGTCACAACCTAAAGAGTTATCCAGCTATGGGTATGTAAAGATCATAACGGCCGGGTAATCCTTTAAGTCACAACAGTAATTGGTGTCAGAAGTGGGATTCTGTAAAATGCACAGGCCATGGATGCTTAGGATGAGGCCATGGAAGAACAGCAAAAATGGCAAGAGGATAAGGGATGGATAACACCTGGGTGGGACAGGAACTGGGTGGCTGAAAATTGTTTTGATTGGGAAACAGTGTGAGCAGAATTTCAGGAGTGCAGGACATCTGTGTATGTAAAGCAAAGGAAAGGAATGGACCCTTCACTGGGCTTTTCGCAGGGTATTGGCAGCTGCAGGCACTTTACTGAAGAATTCCAGGCAGGAAGCTCAAGATGCATTACAAGATGCTTTGCAGCCAGCTGAGAATGCAGAAGCATGAGCAGCTGCCTTTGAATCTCATAGCCACGTTAACAGCCAATTACTGCGACAGTTAGAAACAAACCTTAGACCTTGGCTTTAGGACAGCTGGAGCAAGAGCATACACACCCCGTCTCAGAGAGTGAGCTTGTTGAAAAGGTATGTACACTGAAAACTGATAATAAGGAGGATGATTTTGATTTTGGCAATGGGCCTTCTCCCCCCACCTTATAACCTGAGTCTAATCCAGATAAGACAGATTCCTTGTACCCTACCATTAAAACTTATACAACTTGCAACTCATAGGCAGGAGGATTCCCAAGGCAAAAAAAATTGTGTATCTGAGAAGCAGCTGTACGACAATCTGTTTGACTCAGAGTTGCAAGGTAAAATGAAGACGACATACGGAGGAGACAACAGTGCAGAAGTTTAAAATGGGTAAGAGAGATTTAGTACCTGGCAGGGATATCTGGTAACTACAAGGGCTACTGGGACATGGTACTTGACACAGAGATTGGAAATAGTGGAAAGGAGCAGAGAAGGGGAGAAAACACTCATGCCTGCACATGATCCAGTAGGTGCGGGAGTGGGAGAAGGGCCTGTACATCACTGGAAGGATGTATGGCAGAAGGCAGATACTTTCCTAAGAAAAAAGGTGCAAGAGGTGAAAACAATGGATGGATAGCTGTGCAAGAATGCAGGTAACAATACTCGGGAGAGACAACAGGCGAATATAGAAGAATAAGAACAGGATAGAAAATAAGAACCAGCAAAATGCATTGAGCAAGCAAAGAGGTGGCAGCAGCAGGGCTTCGATCGCTTACAGAGCTATCACTTGTTTTGAAAATGAGGTATCGCCAGCCATTGCTGCAAACAAGTGCCTATCGCAACAGGTGTAGAAGCACTGACCTCCGTCACACTTTTCTGTTACTTACAAACCATTACCGAAACACACGTTGTGTCAGCTGTTAAAGCTGATTCCATTATGGCTTTATTTGGTGTCATTTGCATTGCACCAGACTAATGACCCTGACAGGGGGTCGCGGGTCAGGCCTGGGGTCAAGCCAGGCTCATGCTTGGTGGTACAAGGGAGGGGTCAGGGGTGATGGGGGGGTGTCAGGGGTCACAGGGGAATCAGAGACCACATCCCCCCCCGCCAGACCGTGCTGACCGTTGTGTGCCTGAGCACCATCACCACCAACAGCCTTGACCATGCTGAGCGCAGGGGGACCCCAGCAGTCGAGGGGATCCCCTGCCCCAACCCCTGCTGGGTGGGCATGGCAGGAGGCTGCCCCCCCGCCCCGGGCTGCTGTCAGGGGCACTGGTCCCTGAGGCAGGAGGGTCCTGGGGGGTCTACACCTTCCTCAGTGCTACCTCTGCCACTGCCCCTTCCTTGGGGGCTGCTGAGATCCTCCTGATGGGTGCGGGCCCTTTAAGGGGTTGGGCCTGGCAGGGGCAGGGCCTCCCTGGGAGGGGGCAGGACTGAGCCCCGGGGGGCGGGGCTGTGGGAGCCTGCAGGGAGGCTGGGGGAAAAGAGGCGTGGCCACAGGGGAGGGGGTGTGGCCGTGGAGGGGTGTGGCTAAGTGGTGGGTGTGGTTAAGGGAGGGGGTCACGGTTAAATGGGCGTGGCCTTGGGAGGGAGAGGGGGTGAGACCCCGAGGGGAGGGGCCTTGCAGTGACTGCTGGAGTGGGCGTGGCCTACTGAGGAGAGTGGGCGGGGCCTGTTGGGGGGGCTCGCTTCAGCCACGGCAGCTGGGGAGGGATAGGTGGTGTACGGGGAGGCGTGGCCGTCTTGAAGGGGGCGGGGTTTTGTGGTGGAGGGCGGGGCCTCCTCACTTAGGGCCATGAGGGATGGGGGCGGGACTTCGTCTGGGGACGGCGGGGAGGAGGGGCGGCCGCCATCTTGGGAGTGGGTGCAGATGGGTGGGTAGAGCTAGGGAGGAAGGGGCAAGGCCTGGGGTTCTCACACCTCTCCTCACAGGTGTAGGTGGCTCCAGGCGATAGCTGAACAATGGGGATATTGGGCAGGGCTGGTGGAGGCTATCGCCTGCCAGAAAGTCTGTCCGCCCAGGCCCACGTTGTCGCACTGGTCAGTGCACCCCCCACCGGGGGGTCCCCTCCCACAGCACGGCAGTGGTGTCTCTGAGGTACACCTACAAGCATAAGCTGGTGATGGAGCAGTGCTCACGGATGCTACGCCAGATGCGGCTTGCGCCGGCAGCATCACGTTGACACATTGCATGGTATCAGATGATGTCACATGGCATCATATGACATCATACCTGGGAGAGGCAGGGACCCTGGGCTGCCAGGTGCCCCCGGGTCCAGGGACACACACAGATACATACAACGTGTGGTGACACGCGATGACATGCCATGGCAGGGGTGATGTCATGAGGCTTTACATCACATCACGTGATACTTGGGGAGGGGGTAGGGACCTGGGGCTGCTGTGTGCCCCCACCTCAGGTGGGGAGGTGGGACGCGTCCCATGTACCGTGGGGATGGTACTGACACACCATGACATGCCACAGCAAGGGTGATGCAATCACAGAATGGTTTGGGTTGGAAGGGACCTTAGAGACCAATATTGTGGACCTGTAATAATGAATCAGCAATTACAAACAAAGGTGTTTTTAATGGTTTGGAACTCTGGAACGTCACACGGAATGTTAATACTTAAGATGTATTACAGAGGGGATATATCATGTAATAATACAGATGTCATCTCAGATATGTATGTATCAGACATATTACAGAGGGGATAGATGTATTATAGAGGGAATCTTTCACTAGATCAGGTTGCTCAAAGACCCTTGCAACCTAACGTTGAACACTTCCAATGATGGGGCATCCACCACTTCTCTGGACAACTGTCACAGTCCGCTTGGATCTGTCAAACTTACAGGACAACAAACTCTGCAAATTAAACTTTATTTTTGAGCTCATTAAGAAATACAGCAAACAAATGTGACAAACAAGGGCTCAATCCCCTTTGCCCAGACTAGTCTATTATGTGAATTCACTCATTCACCACCCAAGTCATAAGGTTTCACAACTTACAACCTGTAACTCTTAATTTGTGCACCTATGAGCAAAAATTAGTTTTCTGGCTAACAGTGAGAGTGCGCGTCCTTCCTCCTCCATCACAGTGCGGGCATTCTCTGAATCTCACTAGGAAGCATTAAATCCTCAGCAGTCCAGCTGCTGTTGGATCTGCTTCAAATGTTTTTTGGGTAAGCTGATGTCTTATACTTTCCATCTTGCATGTTTTGTCTATACCACTTCCGTACATTAGCAGATTCTGACAAAACTGCCAGACAATCGATATGCGAAGATGATGGCTGCAGGAGACAGCCAGCTGTAGATTATAATGCATAATGGTCCTATAGCTCTTTCTGGCCACCTGTCCTGTGTACATGATGCTCTCATTTTGACCTAATGGTGCTGCTCCCAGCATACACCAGGCCTTAGCCTGAGCCATGTTAGCCAAAATCTGAGCAGGAGTTGAGTGTACAAAGCAACCTGTTCCACTGTCTCCCCACCCTCATTGTAAAACATTTCTTCCTTATGTCCAATCCAAAGCTACCCTATTTCAGTTCAAAACAGTTGTCCCCTGTCCTGTCACTACAGACCCTGGTAGAAAGTCTTGCTCCATCTTTCTTATAAGCCCCCCTTTATATTTTGAAAGGCTGCGATAAAGTCTTGCCAGAGCTTTCTCTTCTGCAGGCTGAACAACCCCAACTCTCTCAGCTTTTCCTCACAGGAGACGTGTTCCATCCCTCGCATCATTTACTTGGCCTTCTCTGGACCTGCTCTAACAGGTCCACATCTTTCATTTGCTGGGGACCCTGCAGCTGGATGCAGTAGTCCGGGTGAAGCCTCACAAGAGCAGAGAGGGACAATCACCTCCATTGACTTGCTCTCCACGCTTCTTTTTATGCAGCCCAGGATACGGTTGGCTTTCTGGGCTGCAAGCATGCATTGCTGGCTCATCCCCCAGTATCCCCAAGTCCTTCTCCGCAGGGCTGCTCTCAATCCATTCATTCTCCAGTATGTATTGGTACTGGGGATTGCTCCAACCCAGGTGCAGGACTTTGCACTTGGCATTGTTGAACTTCATGAGGTTCGCATGGCCCCACTGCTCAAGCCTGTCAATGATATAAGCCCATATATGATACAAGATACAATACAGAGTAGAGTCCAAAAAATACTTAGAGCCTTCCTACAGTCTAGTCGAACATCCAGATATAGTAAGTTATGGTTTCACAAAACCCATTTGCAATGAGCAGTTAAAATACAGATGTGATAGAAAGCCTCCCATTCTCTTTGCCTAATGTGTTTACCACATTGATATGAACTTCTGCTCCATGGCCTCATGTTGCACCAGGGGGGGTTTAGATTGGATATGAGGAAAAATTTCTTCACCAAAAGGGTTAAGAAGCAATGGAACAGGCTGCCCAGGGAAGTGGTTGAGTCACCATCCTTGAAGGTATTTAGATGATGTGTGGGCATAGTGCTTAGGGACATGGCTTAGTGGTGGAGTTGGCAGTGTTAGGTTTACAGTTGGACTTGATGATCTTAAGGGTCTTTTCCAACTTAAATGACACTATGATTCTATGATAATTACAATGAAAAAGAATAGAAAGAACATGACAGCATTGAAGGAAAAAGGCGACATCTCATCAGCCTTTAAGAAACAGATTTGGAGAGCTACAATAATAGCATTTGAAATCCACAGTGACTTGCAGAAAGCAAATAAGTAACATTAGCTCTTCCAGTGCAAAATCCCTGGAGCATCAAATGCAAGTAGTAGCTGGCATACTCCAAGCAAACAAAAGACCACATTTCTTTTACAGGATTTTTTTTTTTTTTTTTTTAATATACTTACAGAATAGCCTACAGAACATCTTGTTGCAGGACTGCTGTTGATGATGAAAATGCCCGTAACTTCAAAACAACTACACAAAGTCATGGGAGAAAAAAAAAAATCCCTTGACGCCTACTTAATACAGATACAAGTCTGAGAAAATATAAGAGGAGTGTTGAAAATATTTGCTCTGCTCTTCCAGTCTTCCTTAGGCAATTTCTGTTTGCCACCACTATAGAAAAGATACTGGGCTTGATGAACACTTATTCTAAAGCAGTCAGAGCCATTCTTAGGCTCTTCAAAAAGTCAAAGCACTTTAAAAATGAAAACACTTGGGAACATGCAACATACAGCTCTCTTCTTATCACTTTGGCACCTCATGAGAGCAGGTGTATACTCACGCAAAACCAGAACAATATGTTCCCAGTTTTAGGCTACATCTTGCATGTTCATGGTATACACAATAATTGGAAGTTTATGTAGATAACCTGGTGATTTTTTAGATGAGTACCTAGAGTATGTAAACTATATTCACTTTACATATATGTATATACACACACCCACACTCACACATATATAAAAATTACTATTGAGACAGTATGTAAATGCTTGTCCCATCCCACTTGGTGGTCTCAGGGGAGGTGATCTTTTCAATTGTCCATTGCCGCACACCAGAGTCACGAGAATGACTCAGGAGGGACAGGGAAAATTTCAACACCTCGTTTCGCTCAGTGAGTCCTAGGGCAGAAGTCACGATGGTTCCTAAATGCTCAAAATATGTTTTATTTAACTTATAACACAAGTGTGGCTAAATTTGGCGTAGCAGATATTTCAAATAAAAAACTTGACAGCTAACAGCTGTAGTAAAATATTCCTAACAAGGTAGGAAAAAGAGAAGGGATAAGGGAAAGAGAGAGAAGAAAGAGAAAAAAGGAGAGGTAAGTATCACCACCCTTGGATCCAGTGAGGAAAGAGCCTTGGTAGTAATTGTTTGGATTCCTCAGGGGGGTTGGTCTCCCCACCCCCCCTTTATACCCTCGTCCAAGAGCCCTTCACGCATGCGTTGTGGGTTAAGACCTTTATGTGGATGTAAATTAATCTGCAACTTATAATGCATATTCACTTTATATCCTAACTACACCTTGAAGAATTACATAAGGATTTGTATGCAAAACATGCTGGCATACTGAAGTATTCAGTGCATAACTGACAAAAGAGCGCTTAGCAATGAACATAGTCAATATCCTGACTAGACAGGAGTCATCTTGCTTCATTCTGATGCCAGTATTGTGTAGGGAGGCATCATTTAGCAATGCTTATTGATTATGAAATTAATATAATTTAAATATTAATCGATAATGAATATTAATTATTGCTTATGACATTGTCACAGTGGGGAAGCTTTTATTTTTTGTGCAAGCAGCACATATTACATGCCATAAGAAAAAATTTCATCACATGTCAAAGAAGTTGACTCTAAAGGCGAAATTCAGAATAACCAAGAGCAAGTAAATATGAAATGTCCTTAGAAATCTGTGACACAGCAACTAATATAATTTTGTCTTCCTGACGTGTGAAATGCAAGCAGAAGCAATGCAATGCTGTAGCCTCAGCTTCTCAGCAGACACCTTCCATTTGGAATGTCATGAATGACAAGAGCTGGGCTCTGCTATGTTTCTTGTGTCCCAGGAAGTCTTGTTTTGCTTTATTGGGCTAATGGTAACTGCTAGAAAAAGTCATGCCAGGCTTTGGGAGCGGAGGGGGACAACCAAGTTATATATTACTAGGACTCATCTGAATGGTCTTTGTCCTGATGCATTCAGACTTGGTTTAGGAGGGCTCTGTGGGGTGGGCATGGGGTGCAGCGAGGTGTGAACGATCAAAAGTGGAGGTGCCTGCAGCTGTCCACCTGCCATCCTGCACCATCCTGCCCGGTCCCCAGCCCACACCATGCCAGCATCCACAGGGCCCCTGCTTCTGCTGGTACTGCCGCCGCTGGCCCCAGCCCCCTGACCCGGTTGTTGGCCACGGCGGTGGTTGGGTACGGGCCCTGCGAGGTGGTGCGGTGCCCACTGGTGGCCTGGCCGGTGCCTGAGAATCATAGAATCATTTAGGTTGGAAAAGACCTTCAAGATCATTGAGTCCAACCATCAACTGATGCAGGATGTTTTTCTGAATACAATGGCCTTGCTGTTTCTTTGCCTGATTGTTTGCTGATCAGTGGTGGATGGGGGTTCTGTATCTTTCAAAATCTGTGAGAAATTGCTTTTGGATGGCCTTGCAGTTTATGAAGAAGATAAGGACTTTAGCCGTCTTAGGTAACTTAGCTTAGAAGTATCCATATGAATTATGTCAAAATGTAAGCATAGATAATAGAAGCACTAACGAGCATTCTTTAGGATAAGGTGTATCAAACATGCAGAAGATCACACTGTGCAGAATCATCCGAGAAGGGTCAAGTGGCGGACAAGTGGGGAAGACTATGGAAGACCACCAGAGGACTCCTGAAGACCACCAGAGACCTTCAATGCACCTGCATAAAGGACATTTGCATATGCTAATAGTTTCCTGGAAAATGAATGAATATGTATAACATTTCTCGGAAATCTAGTGAATATGTATGTAGAACATGTAGTTAACCTGCACAATTAGGCCTGACGGTGTGCACGATAGGTGGAGCGATCCCCCATGCACCCAGCGCTGCAATAAAGAATGCCTGCTTTCTAAGACTCCAAAATCAAGTCTTAGAGAGTTTCTTCAACCAGCTTTTTCGGTATCACAACCATGCCCTCTAAACCACGTCCTGTAGTGCCTTGTCTATGTGCTTTTTGAATACCTCCAGGGATGGTGACTCAACCACTTCCCTGGGCAGCCTGTTCCAATGCCTGACAACCCTTTCAGCAAAGAAATTTTTCCTCATATCCAATCTAAACCTCCCCTGGTGCAATTTGAGTCCGTTTCCTCTTGTCCTGTCACTTGTTAATTGAGAGAAGAGACCGACCCCACCTCACTACAACCTCCTTTCAGGTAGTTGTAGAGAGTGAGAAGGTCTCCCCTCAGCCTCCCTTTCTCCAGACTAAACAACCCCAGTTCCCTCAACTGCTCCTCATGAGACTTGTGCTCTAGACCCTTCACCAACTTGGTTGCCCTTCTCTGGACACGCTCCAGCACCTCCATGTCTTCCCTGTAGTGAGGGGCCCAAAACTGAACACAGTACTCGAGGTGCGGCCTCCCCAGTGCTGAGTACAGGGGGACCATCACCTCCCTGCTCCTGCTGGCCACCCTATTTCTGATACAGGCCAGGATGCTGTTGGCCTTCTTGGCCACCTGGGCACATCTCTGGCTCATGTTCAGTTGGCTGTCGACCAGCACCCCCAGGTCCTTTTGTGCCGGGCAGCTTTCCAGCCACTCTTCCCCAAGCCTGTTGCATGGGTTTGTTGTGACCCAAGTGCAGGACCCGTCTCTCAGTGTTGTTGAACCTCACACAATTGGCCTCGGCGCATCGATCCAGCCTGTCCAGATCCCTCTGTAGACCCTTCCTACCCTCAAGCAGATTCAACCCTCCCTCCCAACTTGGCGTCATTGGCAAACTTGCTGAGGGTGAGCTGCGGGAGTGGGATGCCTTCGCTCTGCCAGGGGTCCGAGGGCGAGACCTGCCAGCCGGCAGTTGATGGCCCCCACGTAGGGCTCGGGCATCTGCGTCTGCAAGGAGGCTGGTGCGGTCTGTGGCTCCGATGGGTGCTCGTAGAGCAGTCCCTGCGCTCTCCATCTTTGCCACTGGGCCTCCCTGCATGGCGACAGCCACCGCTTCCACAAGGCACGTGGCGGCGAGTGGGCTGGGGCCGTCGGGGATCACTGGCTGCAGGAACGGGGCCGGTGGTGGGACGTATCCAGACGGATTGTTACTATGGGCTCTTCTTGGGAAGCGGCATTGCCAGACTGCCCGTCTCCTTTTCTGAAATGATGCACCAGGTGCAGAGCGGGACACATTAAAAAAGCATGCATTTCCCGGTGCTTCCCCAGTCGCTCCCTGGATTGTACCATCTCCTCTGTGGCTGCCCGTACTTTAGCATGCCCGGGTGCTTTGGAGGGCACGTACTACCTCAAGACCCAAAAGCATTGCAGTTCCAAGTTAGACATATTTCTGTCCAGTTTTGGGAGTGTGCAACGCTGCCAGTCTGATACCTTGTACTGTTTAAAGTGGTTAGTATTTTAAATCAATTTGCTGGTCCCAGAGATGGCACCCTACTAATTAATTAAATTGCAAAATAGAACCAAGCACCAAGATTCTTCTGAGCCCTAAAACAAAATCATCATCATTAGAAAAAAAAGAAAAAAAAAGACTGCAGTTTTTCATTCCCAAGTTGCACTGTTTACTTGTATCCTGCAGTTCTGTACACTTTTGTGCATATCTGAATAACCAGAAACTTTAATTCTGTAAGGAAATTCACTTAAAAAGCTTTAAACTCCTGTGGTATTTCAAGAAGTAGTTTGTATTGCCAGGAACTTCAGTTCTTAAACCCTAGCATACACCATCTTTTCCTACCAGATTTTTAACATACGGTTAGATAACCCATCTGCTCAACATGTTAAACATCTCATGGAATTAACTGGCTGCAATAATCCTGCCCTCAGTGGCACACGTACTCAGCCAATGCCATATAAAGCCCAGTATCCAGACGAAGTCTTCTGTTACCTTCTGGGTATTTAGTCATCAGCTATAGCCCATTTTGCACCCAAAAGGTAGAGAAGGACATGGCTATGCTGCATGAAGGTGCATTTGTCGGGTGAGGACTTCAACAATGGAAGGAGCCCTAGGTGGACACTGCAGGCTGCCGATATGGTCCCTTTGCATGGTAAAAGTAATCCCTTCGTAGTGTCATGTGCTCTCCACTAGCAATCCCGGTTCGGAGGAGTAGGGCTCAGCTCTGTCAGTCTGTGTATGTGCGTGTGTCCTTTTTTGCAGGCTTTTCACTCACATCCTAGCTGCTAAGGCCAGTTTATGTTTTCCTGCATCTTTGTTCCAGTCATGGTACAAATGCGCCCAAAGATGGGGGCATTTGTGAGTAAATACCTCATTATATCATAACCCAGAGGCAGTAATTTATTCAGCTGTACTCACGGGGGCAGGTTTTAGCAGTCCCCCCAGGACACTGCTGGAAGCTGGATAACAGCTGCTTCCTTTGCTATTTGTGGTCATCCTTTCTGGTATGTTTATTTTTTAATGAGCTTCCCTGAGTCCCTTGATGGGAGTTGAGGGGAGATATTACCAAATGGTCAGTTTCTCATTGTCTAGCCTTCTTGTCACAGTTCGGGTGCACTCATGAGAAGCTATACACTGAGATTGGTTTAAATATTGGAGAAAAGTACCCTTTGCAATGAATTTCCAGTCCTGTGGCTCCTAGTAAGGGCTGAAACCCTAGACATGGACAAACACTGCTTGTTCAGCTCTGGTGCCAGCCTTTCCAACCAAATGCCTCTAAAAAGTCTTCATGGTATTTTCCAGATAAGCCAGCTTATTCTGTGTTTCTGCATGTCTGTGCTTCTGAAGTGAGGCAGACTTCCATGTGATGGGGCTTTTGAATAGCTCACAGGCTGCTTTGAGAAGCTGACACCAAGAGTGATTTTTACAATACCCTAAATGTATCAGAGAGTCAATATGTGATCTCCTTTCACCTCCACAGAGTTTTTCTCACTCTCCCAAATCCTCCCACTGACTCAAACAGCAAAAAGATTAGGCAGAAGCTTTGCTAAATTAAGTGCCAATGGATGTACAATTCAACATTTATAAACTAGGCTTCTTTTGGTAAGTATCCATAGGCTAGTGCTTTCTAGTGCTCTGTAATTCTTTGTCATCTGTTTTATTACTTGCATGTGCCATTAATAGTTGTTGAATGCACTCTGGGGAAAGGGATGTATCATTTTCTACCCACTCTGTTCCAAATACTGGTTACTTTACAGAGTAGAAGTCCTTTTTTGGGCAAATTTTTTGGATGCCAACCTGAAAGTTAGTATTATCTGCAGGCTTGGTTCAGTAAAGTTTCAGAGAATACCTCTGTTGGCATCTGGATTACACAGCACAAAGCAGGGAAATTTTGCAAGAAGTTTTGAAGAAGAGTGGTTATTTTCATCTCCCAAAAGCACAGCATAAAAGATGACAAGGAAGTTTGGGTTTTTCAACCTTCAGATGTATAGAATTACATGTTGCCACTTATATGAGGTTTCTTTCTTTACCTGGACCCTCTGCAGATTTGGTCAAATCTTAATGCTTGTCTTGCTGTATCAATATAACAATCATAATCTAGACTCAAAACCACATAAAAGAATAAAAGTCACTCACTCAGTCCTTTGAGGAAGCTGACAATGGTGGAGATGTCCCTGACCAGTGGGGGATCATGGGTTTTACCAACTAGCAGCAGTTCCAGTCCAAGTCGACTTAGGACTTGTAGCTACCAAGTTTTGTAGGCAAAAATTTGCTCTGTGTGCTGCTGCGCTTCCCTGTTCTGTGGTGGGGTCATCACCACCTGCCTGGCTGGGTGCCTGGGACCTTCAAGGTGGGTAAAGAGGGAGGAATTCAGCCTGGCCCCCAGGAACCTTGAGGCTGATAGGGAGGGGGAGAAGAAGTCTGCCTGGTCCTGATGAAGAGGGGAAAGGGGACTGATACATGACCAGCTTGGTCACAGGGAATGGCCATTTGCCTTATCAAATGGCCTTAGCTATGCTAACCATATTACCAAGGAACAGGAGCAGGGGCTACTGGTCACACTTTTCTTTCTGTAGCAGCAGAGCAAGTAACTTGAGGAGTGGGCTGTGATATGTGCAAGCATTACATTTAGAAGACACTGGGAAAGTAGATCAGTCTGCAGGGCTGGACACTTCTGTGCTATCCACCTGTAGCACACACCAGCAGAGACCCAGATGTGTGCAAACCACAGCAGGTAGAGTAACAAGGAAAGTGCACAGAAAGATACAGAACAGAGTGGATGTACACAAGCACTGATGTCAGGAGATAGTGGCTGCTGCTTGCCAGCTTGGCCATAGTCAAGCTACAGTCCAAAGAGAATGGTCTGGGGGAGTGGGGCTAAACCCTCAGCTCTGCAATGCATTTAGTGTGCAGCTAGCTACCACCGTGCCCTCCTTACCTCTCAATTAGAAAATCCACTCTGGAGTCAAAGCTGCTCCATGCCTTGTATCTCACTTGGAAACAGGGAAAAGTGGAGGAGGCTCATTTGTACAGCTGAAATTCAAACAAGAGGGAGCCTTACTGTGGGTGAACACCCCAAGTTACAGAAGAAGCAGACTTCCCCAATTTGTTCTCTGGAATAGCATGAGAGTATTGTGACAGGGAAGAGCTGTCTCATGCATCCTCTCCTCCATGGGGCCCCGCGTAGCTCCCACTGCCTGCAAAAGGGGAGTACTTTTGGGTGGCAGGCTTAGCAAGCTGGTAAACTTTCATGCAAGGTTCAGTCCAGGCTCTGTAATGAAACACATTTCCCAGTGCAAATCTTCCCTGTGCAAAAGGAGGACTGGGGCCTTCAGTTTCACTGGGAACTATCAGGGTGCATTGCTCCTGAAAATAAATCGAATCCACCACCCCTCACTTCCTTCAATCCTCCCACTTCTCTAGAGGGTTTGAGGTGAAATGGACATGCTAGCACCCATGTTTGTGCAAATATGAAAAAAATAATGTCTCTCCTGGGTGTGTGATTATTGGCTCGTTGCACACAGGGAAATTAATCTGCTTTTTGGACAACAGTTCTAGAAACCCAGATGGCACAGCTGTGAAGCTTTGCTTGGATCAACTTGCCGGTTACTGATGGGGAGAAGCTGCTCTTTGGACTCCAGCATGCACCAACCTTTTGTTTCAGGGACTCTGTGAGTACTCTCCCTGTCTGGTGGGGGGTAAGCGACACAAAAGTGCTTTGCACATATTAGAGACGTTGCAAGGGAGGTACTGTATGTGGTAAAAGGATATAGAGGTATTTTATATAATTTGTGCATGCTTGACAGTGATGACTGGAGTGCATGAAAGTGTGGATAAGAACGTTCTTTTGGGGTAACAGTATGGACAGGGGTAGGACAAGGGGCAGGACAGTCTGAACCTCCCCTCTGCTCTCCATTAGGATGCATCTGAAATACTGGAACAAGTTTGGTGGAGATCCCCTAACAAAGAAAAAATTAAAAGAATACTGCAGTCAATGGTGGCCAATGTATAAATTGGATGATGGGGAAAAATGGCCAGGGATGGGGACTTTGAATAATAATACTATTTTGCAACTTATATCATTTTGTAGAGGACAAGATAAATGGGATGAGATCCCATATATGGATTTGTTGTTTTCTTTAAGAAATGATCAAGAAATAAGAAAAAAGTGTAAATTGTTGATGTCTGATTCAAATGTTTTGATGATGATGGAAGATACAAAGAAATTGCCTCGATGTTGTTCTGCTTGTAGTATTGGGAAAAGGTGTTTGAAAGTGGACAATCATAGAATCATAGAATCATTTAGGTAGGAAAAGACCTTCAAGATCATCGAGTTCAACCATTAACCATGCCCACTAAACCATGTTCTGAAGTGCCTTGTCTATGTGCTTTTTGAATACCTCCAGGGATGGTGACTCAACCACTTCCCTGGGCAGCCTGTTCCAATGCCTGACAAACCCTTTCAGTAAAGAAATTTTTCCTAATATCCAGCCTAAACCTCCCCTGCTGCAACTTGAGGCCATTTCCTCTTGTCCTAATGAAGAAAAGGATGTGCAATTGATGGTTTCCCTGGGAAGAGACCAGGACAGTGTAATTGATAATAGGGAGAGAAGCAGTGAATGAAGTGAAGGATTTAGTGCTATTGCAGGTAGGACTCAGGCACAGCAGAATCTGGTGATTCAGGCTCCATTATGCCAGGTTGTGGGGTTGGATAGAATGCCTGGGTATGTGAAAGTCCCTTTTTCAACCTCAGATTTAATGAATTGGAAGGAGTCTGCTGGGTCATATCGAGAAAATCCAGAAATTGGGCATTTCAAATGATAATTGAGAATCACAACCCAGATTGGAAGGATATACAGGTGTTACTTAATACTTTACTTCCCCCTGAGGAAAAGAGAATGGTGTTGGAAAAAGCCAAGGAAGAAAATATGAAATTGAATAAGAGAGACAGTCCAGAATGTTTTATGCCGACAGAAGAACCTGACTGGTATCCTAATTTGGGAGTGTGACAGTTAATGATTAAGCAGTATCAACAGTTGATTCTATATCAAGTGAAACATGGAGCCCCCCAGACCCAGAAATCTTGCAATGCTGTATCAGGTAGTGCAGGGTAAAAACAAGGACCCATCTGCTTTTTATGAAAGATTGTGTGAAACGGCTTGGAAATGGACTGATTTAGATCCAGAGGATGAGGCTAACAAAGTAACATTTACCACCTTGTTCGTGGGGCAGTCGGCAGCAGACTTAAAAAGGAAGCTGCAAAAGGTAGATAGTATGTCAGGAATGACAATATCTCAGTTGATTGAGATTGCTTATAAGGTGTATAATAAGAGAGAAGAGCTAGAAAAAAAAGAAAAACAAAAGGAGAAACTAAAAGATCAGAAGCAAAATGCTGCAATTTTGGCAGCCGCATTCACCCAAGCACAAACCTTCTTTCAGGGAAGAGGTTTTTCCGAGAAGACGAGGGAATGACAGAGGACAGAGAGCAGGAAGAAATATAGGGAGTAGAATCCCTTTGCGGAAAGATCAGTGTGCAATTTGTAAGGAAAAGGGTGTCACAACCCGGGCTGGACAGACCAGGGAAGGGTTGTGGTGAATTTGGAATTCCCTCGGGCTAAATTACGGGGAAACGACACCAAACAAGCAGTTAAACATTTTATTCATGGCAGAAGCAAACTGAACTTGGAAGACATTAACAATAGATGTCGGGGTTTCTCTCAACAGGAATTGGCGTGAAACTATCTCAGTAAACCATGTAACCCGTGGTAACCATATACATCAGTTCAGGGAAGGAGAGCCCCCTCGTTGAGTTATGAGGTTTGGAGCGGACCCCCTTGCTTTCTAGACTCCTCCTCAGAGAAGGGCTTAGGGGCAGCTGGATCCACTCTTAGTCTCAGACTTGGTCAATGGTTTTATGTCTTAAAGGGATGAGGGGTAGGAATTATGGAAAAGGAAAGAGAAAGAGTGAACAAGACAGAAAAAAAGGAAAAGAAAAGAGGATTTCACCTGTCCTGGGTCCAGCGTTGGTTCAGTCAGCCGAGTGGTCCAGTTCGGGTGGGCATGCACACGTGGGGCTTCAATTCCTGACCTTTTGTCATCTCCTTGCCCATCCTTCAGGTGGGCACTTGAACTCATTAGGCTAATTAGGTGTCATGCACGGTTTGTGCTTTCAGAATCTTTGGGAAATGGGTCAATGGGCTTGGGGGTCATTTGGGGAGTAACTTCCCCTTCCCTGCAGACATGACCATTGTTTGATCTTTGGCCATGCATTGGTGACTGCCCTGCTCAGCGGATCAGAACATGGAGCTGCGCACCCTCCAGCATGCCTTCCTGGAACACCCAAATCAGTGGAACCGGTAAAAGTGGAATTGAAACTGAGAGCAAAGCCAGTAAGACGAAAACAAAATGCCTTGAAATTGGAAGCTCAGGTTGGACTAGAGCGTATAATTAATAATTTTTTAAAATACGGACTGTTGTGAGAGTGTCAGTCTGAATATAATACCCCAACCTTGCCTGTTAAAAATCCACATTCACAGGAGTATCACTTAGTACACGGTCTAAGAACGGTTAATCAAATAGTGATTGATGTACATCCAGTGTTGCCTAATCCTTACACTCTGTTGACAACAACAGTTTATTCAAATATTTATTTTACAGCGTTGGACTTAAAAGATGCCTTCTTTTGCATTCTGTTGGATGAACAAAGTCAGAAGCTGTTTGCCTTTGAATGGGAGAGCCCTGTAACAGCACACAAAATGCAGTTATGCTGGACAGTGCTTCCACAGGGATTCAAAAATAGTCCTACAATTATTTGTAACATATTGGCAAAAGAACTGGAACAATGGCAAGGTAAGAAGTCTACCACTACCTTGCTACAATACGTAGATGATATCTTGTTGGGTGCAGACATGGCTGAAGAATGTAAAGAGATAACTATTGATCTATTGAACTGTGTAGGGTTGGCAGGATACAGAACGTCACAAAAGAAAGCACAAATTATGCAGAAAAATGTAATTTATCTTGGATTTGAAATATCTCAAGAAGAAAGGAAACTGGGAGTTGGGTGGAATTAAAATGAATTAATGTGTATACTGATTCAAAATATGCCTCTGGTGTAATACATGCTCATGGTGCAATTTGGAAAAAAGACGATTGTTATCTTCACAAGGAAACACTGTAAAATACAGCAAAGAAATTATGAATCTTCTTGAAGCAGTTAATAAACCTAGAGAAATAGCAGCAATACACTGCAAAGCACATCGATCTGGACAAACTGATGTAATTAAAGGAAATAAAAAAGCAGACAAGGCTGCAAAAAGAATTGCTCTATCAGCAACAATGGCAACCTTAGTTCCAAAAAGAATCTTAAAAATTGACACTCCTAAATATACAGAAAAGGAAAACAAGCTGGCTGAATTGTTAAAGTGCATAAAGACTGCCGAAGGATGGTAGGTAACACCAATTGAACAACATGCTGTGACTCCACAGATAATGAAGGAACTAATGGAACGAACACATAAGGGTACACATATGGGAACTGAGGCTCTAATTGAAACAGTGAAGAGATATGCTGTAGGGATTAATATGGTGCTGACTGTTAAAAGTGTTACACAACCATGTGAGATTTGTGCTAACAACAACCCTAAGATCCAAAGAAGACCCCCTCCTGGAGAGGTAAAAAGAGGTTTTACACCTGGGGAATATTGGCAAATTGATTTTTCTGAATTACCTAATTGTAAAGGATGTAAGTATTTGCTAGTAATTGTCGATACTTTATCAGGATGTCCTGAAGCTTTCCCATGTTGCACCAATAAGGCAAGAGAAAGTGGTAAAAATCAAAGGAAATTATACCAAGATTTGGGGTACCAGCAGGGTTTTCTTCAGATCAAGGACCTCAGTTTGTTGCAGAAATAGTTCCAAGAGGTGTCAAGATTTTTACAAATCAAGTGGGATTTACATACTCCATGGAGGCCACAGTCCAGTGGAAAAGTAGAAAGGATGAATCAGACAATAGAGACAGATTGGAAAATTATGTCAGGAAACTCAGATGAAATGGATAGAAATTTTACCTCTAGCATTATTAAGAATTAGAATAACTCCTAGAGTTAGAGAAGGTATTACTCCTTTTGAAATTTTGTATGGGAAACCTTACACTACAAATTTAACAGGAAAAGAAACCCAGATGCACCTTAAGAGTGATCAAATTTTGATTATCTCTTGCCTATGCCTCGCTTGTCTCCATAGGTATGTCCAACTGAGAGCAGCTGTGCCTTTGGATTCACCTGTACATCCATTTAAGCCAGGAGATCAGGTGTATCGGTGGAACTGGAAAGAGGAGCTGTTGACAGAAGAGTGGAGGGGACCTTACCCAGTGCTACTGACTACAAACACTGCTGTGAAACTTCAAGGAATTGATTCCTGGATTCACTACACCTGAATAAAGGTGGCCTCTCCAAAGACATGGAGAGTTGAACAAGTACAAGCTTTGAAGTTAAAAATATGCAAAGAAAAATGAACTGCACTTGGACTGATATCAGATCAGTTTTACATTCAGGGTGTATAGAAGGAGAAATTTTCTTAGGTTGTCTTTTAGGAGTAACAGTAATACTGTCCTTATGGTTTTTATACAGATGCACTAATTTTTTAAAGCCTGGCAATGAAAGAAATATGGTGATCATTTTTAATCATCTTACCGAATCAGACAACTAAAGGGAACCAGGAGGGATGCTCTGAGTCTTGGAATCATAATCTTTGTTTGAAAATGGTTGAAAAAGCTATGAGAGTAGCTAATCAAACAAGTTGCTGGGTGTGTACCCGTTTTCCGGAACAAAGTGATAAGGGAGTACCCTTAATGGGAATACCAATTCCTTTTAATACATCCTGCAATAATTTGTGGATAAAACCAAAAGTCATGAGAAAGAATGAAACTGACCTTCAAACTTGGGATATATGGGATTCCAATCTTTCAGATGTTAAATGTGTGAGGATGAATAAGACTAGGTCATCTGGTAATGTTTCAGTACGACATTACCCATACTGTGATTGGTCAATACAATTACAAAGAAAGAAACAGCAGGCTGGATATTGGAATGTTCCAAAAAGTAGCGGGTAGTATTGGTTATGTGGGAATAAAGCACGAAAGGCCCTACCTCCCAACTGGCGAGGAACTTGCCCTTTGGGTGCAATTGTTCCTAATGTAACAGTAATAAATGAGATCAAAGCAGGATTATGGGTACAAACATATATGAGAAGATATCAGAGAAGCCACGACCCGTTAATCAATCATCCTTCCAGCTTCCATTCATTTGCAAGATGGTTCCTCCCTTGGTTAGGAGTTAATGAACTTGAGAAGGCAATACTGAACATTTCTGCCCTTACTGAGAAAATAGGGAATGAGACTTCTGATTCCATTAAGGCTCAAGAAGAGATGTCCAAGGCTGCTAATATAGCCATTCAGAAGAGGATGGCATTGGATATGTTATTAGCTTCTCAAGGAGGTGTATGTACGGTAATTAACATCAGCTGCTGTATATATGTAGATCAGAGTGGAAGAATTGCTACTGATTTGAATGAAATTTGGCAACAAAGATCTTACACAAAATTCAAAAGGATAATACATCTTTAGGATTCAAAGAGACTTGGAGATGGTTAATTTCTTGGTTCCCTGATTTAAGCTTATGGCTCAAGAGGTTGTTGACATTATTGATAATAATCTTGTTAGCTTTTGTGTGTTTGTATGTACTCTACAATGCAACTTTAGGTGTTGCTTGGCAGCAAGCAACTTGATGCAGAAATGAGACTAATCTAAGGAGCACCCTTACATGAGTCTCAAAGGGGGGAATTGTTGAATAACTCAGACATTTAGAATAGTCTGACTATTTTGTGCAAGATGTATTTTGCATATATCAAATTAACAAGTAAGGCTGTAATCACAAAGGCACACAGTTGGCATTCATAGAGTAAGAACACCCTGGAACAATTAGGCCTTGATGTTTTGAGGATGCTGCATGTGCATTGCCAACTTAGCAAGAATACTTAGGGTCTACCAGAGAGAAAAGAAACATTAAGGATAATTGTACCTAAGAAATGTTGGATGTGACTGATAAAAAGAAACATCCTGCTCCAGAAGGTGCCGAATGCTGGATGATTGCCAAAGAAGCATGAACTGGGGGAAGGGTAAAGGTGGCAGGGGGAGATCACAACTTCCAACTCAATTCCAGGCTGGAAGAACTTGCCTGTGCACACCTGCAAGGAGCATGCATGCTCATCTACATAGCAAGTGAGGCTAATTTAAATATAACGGGCCAATAGTAGATGAGATGGTGACTACTACCCAATGAATGTAAATTTAGGTGGGTTTTTACTAATCATGTAACAGAATAAAGACATTGTTTTTCTTTGGTGTGGCGTGCTAGCTTTGTGGAATTACCACCTAGCACCCATCTTTGCACAAATATGAAAAAAATAATGTCTCTCCTGAGTGTGTGATTATTGGCTCATTGCACACCAGGAAACGAATCCACTTTTCAGACAACAGTTTTTGGTGACCCAGATGGGACAACTGTGAAGCCTTGCCTGCATCGGCTTGCCGGCTACCGAAGGGAAGAAGCTGCTCTTCAGACACCAATGTGCACCGACCTTTTGTTTTGGGGACTCCGTGAGTACTGTCCCCATCCAGAGAGGGTAAGCAACAGAAAGGTGCATTGTGCATTTTAGGGACATTGCAAGGAGGGTACTGTGTATGATAAAGGTATATAGAGGTATTTTATAAAGTCTGAGCATGCTTGACAGTGACAACTGGAATGCATGAAAGTGTGGATAAGAACGTTCTTTTGGGGTAACAGTATGGACAGGGGCAGGAGAGTCTGCAGAGCCTCCCCTTTGCTCTCCATTAGGATGCATCCTAAAACACTGGAACAAGTTTGGTGGGGATCCCCTAACAAGGAAGAAATTAAAAGAGTACTGTACTCAGTGGTGGCTGGTGTATAAATTAGATGGTGAAGAAAAATGGCCTGAAATGGGAACTTTGAATTATAATACCATTTTACAGCTAATGTTTTGTAGAAGACAAAATAAGTGGAATGAAATTCCATATGTGGATATGTTCTTTGCTTTAAGAAATTATTATGAAACAAGAAAGAAATGCAAATTGTCAGTATCTGATTCAAATGTGTTAATGATACTGCAAAAGGCAGATGGTAAGTCAGGAATGACAGTATCTTGATTGAGATTGCTTATAAGGTGTACAATAACAGAGACGCATTAGGAAAAAAAAAAAAGAAAAACAAAAGGAGAAACTAAAAGATTAGAAGCAAAAGGCTGCTATTTTAGCAGCAGCATTCACTCAAGTGCAAACATCCTCCAGGGGAAGGGGTTTCCCAAGAGGACGGGGGCTTGGAAGGGAATGGGGAGGAGGGGGAAACATTGAGAACAGAATCCCTTTGCGGTTTGACCAATGTGCCATTTCTAAAGAAAGGGGACATTGGAAAGAGGAATGTCCAAAGAAAAGAACGACTTGGTCTCACCCTTCTGCCCCTATCCCTGAGGCTGATTTACTAATGATTGGTACAGAGGATTCTGACTGACAGGGACCAGGGGCTGAGAAGTTTAATTCCCCAGCTAAGCCCCTGCTTCCAGTCAAGCTGGGGAATGAAATTGTTAGATTTTTGGTAGATACAGGGGCAACTTATTCTGTGTTAAATAGCTGCAAGGGACCTGTGAGTAAGTTCTCTACACAGTGGTTGGTGTCATGGGAGAGTGAGAGGTTAGGCCCTTTCTCCAACCTGTGATGTGTGAAATAATTGGAAATAAAACATTGACACATGAATTTTTGTATATGCCAAATATCCATTACCTCTAGCGGGACAGGACTTACTAAATAAATTGGGAGCACAGATAACTTTTGAAAAAAAAAGCCAACCCAAAATTCAAGTGCATATTCCCCAGAGTAATGCCTGGGGAGCACAAGTTTATATGTTACAGGAATCAGTGGGAATCAAGGACATGAAGAATGAACAAGTTGTAATCCCCTCTGAAATTCTGGATGTAGTGGTCCCCTTTGCGTGGGCAACAGAGAGGCCTGGAAGAGCTAAATCAGCTGAAAGGGTGAAAGTGCAATTAAAACAAGGAGGAAAGCCAGTAAGACATAAAGAGTATCCCATGAAATTAGAAGCTTGCGTGGGACTGGAACCTACAATAAATAACTTTTTGAAGCATGGTCTGCTATGAGAGTGACCCCTGTTCTTCCTGTTAGAAGCTTCATTCTCAGGAATATCACCTAGTACAAGATCTAGGGGCTATTAATCAAATAGTGACTGATGTCCATCCAGTCGTACCAAACCTGTATACTCTGCTGAATGTGATAGTTGATTCTAATGTTTATTTTACAGTTCTGGACCTAATAGATGCCTTTTTCTGTACTGGAAGAAAAGAGTCAAAAACTTTTTGCCTTTGAGTAGGAGCGTCCTACAACGGGATACATGATGCAGCTATGCTGAACAGTACTTCCCCAAGGATTTAAGAATAGCCCCACCATCTTTGGTAATGTACTAGTGAAGGAATTCGAACAATGGCAAAATAAGAACTCATTAATTGCTTTGCTACAATTTGTGGATGACATCCTGTTGGGGGCAAATACCATTGAAGAGTGTAAAGAAGCAACTATTAGTTTATTGAACTTTTTAGGGTTGGCTGGATATTGAGTGCCTCAGAAAAAGGCACAGATTGCACAGAAAAGTGTGGCCTATCTTGGTTTTGAAATTTCTCAAGGAGAAGGAAAACTGGGGATTGAGAGGAGGGAAGCAATTTGTCAGATTGCTCCAACCAAATCAAAAAGAGTTAAGAGGATTTCTTGGAATGGCCAGGTGGTGTCGCCTTTGGATACCTAACTTTGGATCGATGGCTAAACCTTTGTATGAGGCTATTAAGGGACCAGCAGAAATGTTGGAATGGACTCCGGAACATCGAAAAGGGTTTGACGATATAAATGTTGCTCTTATGAAGGTCCCTGCACTAGGCCTCTCCCATTTGGCAAAGCCTTTTGAGCTTTATGTGCATGAACGAGGACATTAAGCGATGGGAGTCCTTGTGCGAGCTTTAGGGGACTGGAAAAGACCAGTAGCTTACTTTTCGAAATGACTGGATAGTGTAAATTCTGGTGGCTGGGATGCTTGAGGGCAGTAGCTGCAGCAGGGATGTTAATACAGGAGGCATGGAAGTTAACAATGGGACAGAGAATCACTGTTTATGTGCCACATGCATTTATAGCTCTTTTGGAACAAAAAAGACATCGCTGGCTGTCTCCAAGCAGGATGGTACAGTACCAAGCAATATTGCTCGAACAAGAGGAATTGGTAATGAAAATATCTATTACTTTAAATCCAGAACACACGATTGTTTACAGACCATTGAGCAAGTATATTCTAGCCATCCAGATCTAAAGGACTCCCCTTTACAACATCCTGATTGGGAGTTATTCACTGATGGAAGTAGATTTGTAAATAAAGGGGAACGGAAGGCTGGGTATGCTGTTGTGACTTTGGAGAAGGAAATAGAAGTGGAACCATTGCATGTAGGTACGTCTGCCCAGAAAGCTGAACTGATTGCTTTAACTTGAGCCTTGGAATTATCAGAAGGAAAACGAGTTAATGTGTATACTGATTCAGAACATGGTTTTGGTGTGATACATGCTCATGGAGCAATTGGAAAGAAAGAGGATTGTTATCCTCACAAGGGAATCCCATAAAATATGACAAAGAAATTATGGAACTGCTTGATGCAGTTAACAAGCCTAAAGAAATAGCAGTTATACATTGCAAAGCCCATCAGTCTCCATGTACTGATGTGATTAAAGGAAATAAAAAGTCCAATGAGGCTGCAAAGAGGGCAGCTTTATCAATAAATGTGGCAGCATTAATCCTAGAAAAAGTTGTGAAAACTGAAGTACCTGTATACACTCAAAATAGACTTGCAGAATTACTAAAATGTAAGACTCCAGAAGGGTGGTGGGTAATCTTGATGGGTCAGTGTATAGTAACTTTGCCTATAGTGAAGGAGCTAATGGAAAGGGCACATAAAAGTACACACATGGGAGTTGAAGCCTTGCTTGAGGCAACCAGACAATATGCTGTGGGAATTAATGTGTTGTTAATAGCTAAAAGGGTTGTACAGAAATGTGAACTTTGTTTAAAGAATAATCCTAAAATTCAGAAAAGGCCCCCCTTAGGAGAGGTAAGAAAAGGTTCTACACCTGGAGATTACTGGCAGATTGATTTTTCTGAGCTACCTAGTTGTAAGGGATATAAACATCTACGGGTGATTGTGGATACTTTTTCAGGATGGCCCGAAGCCTTCACACGTCACACCAACAAGGCAAGAGAAGTAGCAAAGGTTTTATTGAAAGAAATCATTCCAAGATTTGGGGTACTGGAAGGATTCTCCTCAGATTGAGGACTGCACTTTGTAGCAGAAATAGTCCAAGTGACATGCGGAAAACAGACTCCACAATCAGTGACATTGTAAAGTAGGTATGTTCATTCAGCGCTGGGCAGCACCGGGGGTAGTCCCACCAAAGTCGTGCGCACCTGATTTGGCAGTTCACTTTAAATTTATACAGTCAAGTGTTACATATACACAGAGTTTTGCAATACGCCTATACATAGGCATTACCTATCCCCGCTTCATATTAAAATTAGCTCTAGGAAGTCATTTCCATAGTCTCCTCTCAACTGCGCTTGCGCAGTGTCTCCTTATGGTGGTCGTCTGGTGGTCGTGAAGATGAAGGCTGTATGTCTTCTTCACGGTGAACTCTTAACCTTCTGTCCCTGCGCAGACTCAGTTGTCCCTTGGCATTTGTCCAAATCACAAGGTCGGTCTTGGCTGGTTCTTGGAGCCACTTCTGCTTCTTATCAGGGACTATCTCCTGTCCCAGCCAGCCCCAACAATGCAAGCGTTAAACATCACTTTTCATCCCCTTGGGCCATGTCTACCTCTACTGAAACTTCTTTAACTTCATTATAAGCTCGATAATTATTAAACAATTCTTATCCACATTCATATATCTACTATGTCTGCTAAGGTTTCTTTGGTTCCCCGTCTCACAAGGGGTATCCAAATTTTTACAGATCAAATGGGACTTGCGTACCCCATGGAGGCCACAATCGAGCACGAAAGTAGAAATGAAGAATCAAACAACGAAGAGACAAATTAGTAAATTGTGTCAGGAAACACATGTGAAATAGATTGAAGTTTTACCATTGGCATTATTAAGAATTAGAGTTACTCCAAGGGTCAGAAAAGGGGTTAGCCCTTTTGAGATCTTGTATGGAAAATCTTATATAACAAATTTAACTGGAAAAGTCAACCAAATGTGCCCAAAAGGTGACCAGATACTTAGCAATTACCTCTTGTCCTTGGCAAGAGTTCTTTCTTCCCTCCACATGTATAGCTAAATAAGAACCTCTGTACCTTTGGATTTGTCTGTGCATTCATTTAAACCAGGAGATCAGGTATATTTGTGAACTTGGAAAGAAGTGCCACCAGCAGAAAAATGGAAGGGACTTTATTTGGTATTGCTGACAACTACTACTGCCATGAAGCTGCAGGGAATTGACCCATGGATTCACTATACCCGAGTGAAAGCAGCGCCTCCTAAAATGTGGAGAGTTGAGGAAACTGGCTGAAAATACACAGAGGTACATGAATGGTACTTGGATTAATATAAAATGCATCCTGCATTTACAGTGTACACAAGCGGAAGTGTTTTTATATTGTTTTATGGTAATTATTTTAATATTATTTTTGTTTTATTTGTACAAGTTTACTACCTTTTTACAACCCAGTAATGAGAAGAATGTTGTGGGTAGTTTTTCTCACTTTCATGAATCAGGTGAGTCAAGGGTACCAGGAGGGGAACGATTGTCCCTGGGGCCACTGGAGTGGAAGAAGTATTAGACGGTTGACTTCCTGGTTCCCTGAGTTAAGTGTATGGGTTAAGAAATTGACAATAATCTTAATAGTTGTAGCAGTGATATTCGTCTGTATCTATGTAATCATACAATTAATTTTTAAATATAGTTCTAAATTGCTACATTTAGAATGAGACTTATATGAAGAATATTCATACAAGTCTCAAAGGGGGGGACATGTCACATGTTTGAGTTACAGGCTAACTGTGGTGATACTGCTCAATTTAGGGTTAAACACAATGCATTGTCCTTTAAGGAGGACCATTACTCAATAGTTTCACTCTGTAGGCCTGCTTGCTTTGTATAAACAATGCATGCTTTGCTAAGGACTATACCGTTGAAGAAGGAACTAAAGACTGTTAAGAAGGAAACATCCTGCTCCAGAAGGTGCCGAATGCTGGATGATTGCCAAAGAAGCAAGAACTGGGGGAAGGGTAAAGGTGGCACAGGGAGATGGTGACTTCCAACTCAATTCCAGGCTGGAAGAACTTGCCCATACACACCTGCAAGGAGCATGCATGCTCATCTACATAGCAAGTGAGGCTAATTTAAATATAACGGGCCAATAGTAGATGAGATGGTGACTACTACCCAATGAATGTAAATTTAGGTGGGTTTTTACTAATCATGTAACAGAATAAAGACATTGTTTTTCTTTGGTGTGGCATGCTAGCTTTGTGGAATTACCACCTAGCACCCATCTTTGCACAAATATGAAAAAAATAATGTCTCTCCTGAGTGTGTGATTATTGGCTCATTGCACACTGGGTAACAAATCTGCTTTTTTGACAACATCTGGAAAACGGTCTTAGTCATATGGTTTAGTTTTAGGTAGTCCTGCAAGGAGCAGGGAGTTGGACTTGATGATCCTTAGGGGTCCCTTCCAACTTGAGATATTCTGTGATTCTTGGATTGGGTCCACAACACTGGCCATGGTGGAGAAGCCTGAGGTAGGGTTTGGTTAGTAAAAGGTAGGAATGCTGGCAAGGATAGATGCTGGGACTCTGGGGCAAAGAGATCAAAGAGAAAGTGACGTGCAGAAACAGACTCCACCATCAGTGAGATTGTAAAGTGGGTATGTTCATTCAGCACTGGGCAGCACTGGGAGGGGTGGTGGTGTTACCGAAATCCAGAATAAAACTCCTTAACACCAATGAGAAGTTAAGAAGCAGGCACTCTTTTATTGCAGCGCTGGGCACACAGGGGATCGCTCCACCTAGTGTGTGCACCTGTCTCATTTAATCATAGGTTAAATACACACCTGTCCTACATATTCACTAATTTTCCAGGAGATATCATACATAATCATTAACTTTCCGATAAGTCATTAGCATATATAAATGTCTCTTTGCGCAGGCGCAGGGAAGTCTCTGGTGGTCTTCAAAAGCCCTCTGGTGGTCTTCCATAGTCTTCCTCCCTTTGTCCAATAGTTGACCTCTCTTATGTGATTCTGCGCAGTACGATTTTCGCCATCATGTATTAGATTACATAAAAATACATTCAATGTTAATTCTTAAATTTAACGTTTCTAATAATTGGCCCTTCAGTCACACCACCTTATCAATATTCTTATACTAAAACAATCATTGGTTAATGTTACTTAATTCCACTAACTGGAATCTTGATCAAAATGGGGTTTCTAAGCAACAGAACTAAGGTCCATAACGATCTCTCTTAGTTTCTTAGAACAAAACACTACAAACTAACAAATCTGTCAAAGTTTCTATAGTTAACTAATTTTAGACAATACTTATTTTCTTATGATTGTGTACAACACATGTCCTAAGCTTCTATGACTACATTGCGAGCTTCAAACCCCTATATTCTACAATCTTTACCTTTTGATCAAACCCAGCTTATATAAAATAAAATTTTAACTTATCAAAATATTGGTAACAGGGGTAGTCCTACCAAAGTCGTGCGCACCTGACTCGGCAGCTCGCTTTAAATTTATATAATCAAGTGTTACATATACATAGAGTTTCACAATGCTTCTATACATAGGCATGACCTATCCCTGCTTATATTAAAATTAGTTCCAAGAAGTCATTTCCCTAAGTTCCTCCCAACTGTGCCTGTGCAGTGCCTCCTTGTGGTGGTCCGCGGGGGTCCTGAAGATGAAGGCTGTATGTCTTCTTCGCGGTGAACTCTTAACCTTCTGTCCCTGCGCAGAGTCAGTCGCTCTGTGGCATTTATCCAAATCACAAGGCCGGTCTTGGCTGGTTCTTGGGGTCCACTTCTGCTTCTTATCAGGGACTATCTCCTGTCCCAGCCAGCCTCAACAATGCAAACGTTAAGCATCACGTCTCATCTCCTCGGGCCATGTCTACCTCTATTGAAATTCCTTTAACTTCATTTGATATAGGGAAAGAACTGCTTATTGCTTAATGATTGTCTCTCTGTAACTTTACATACCAAGGGCTGGTGTTTGTCAAGGATTAAGCCTGTCAGAGACTGGTACTTGGGAGTGATGAGCAAGAAGGAACCATGAGCGATCACAAAACTTAATTAAATGTTTGATGAATTTATGATCTTGTTGAGAAGGCACAAGTAGGGGCCTTGCTTGAATAGATAGGGCCAAAAAAGATAAGAACTCCTGCCTTTGTTCTCGTCCTTGTAGATAATTTAGCTTAAACTAACCATATGGTTCTACACCACTAATGAAAACTCAGATAATAAGAGCACTAACAAGCACTGATGTATCAAACATCCAGAAGATCACACTGCGCAGAATCACCTGAGGAGGGTCAAATAGCGGACAAGTGGGGAAGACTATGGAAGACCACCAGAGGACTCCTGAAGACCACCAGAGTCCTTCAATGCGCCTGTGTAAAGGACATTTGCATATGCTAATAGTTTCCCAGAAAACTAATGAATATAACATTTCTCGGAAATCTAGTGAATATGTATGTAGAACATGTACTTAACCTGCACAATTAGACCCGATGGTGTGCACGATAGGTGGAGCAATCCCCCGTGCATCCAGCGCTGCCAATAAAGAATACCTACTTAATAGTTAATCAAACTATTGTGTTATTTTCTTTGAATCACATTACAAGCTAGATAATTATTAAACAGTTCCAATCTACACCCATATATCTACTATATCTACTAAGGTTCCTTTGGCTCCCCGTCTCAAAAGTATTTAATTCTTTGTGATTCCAAATTTGGTAGAGGCTTTTGTACATCTGTGCAAGAGTTTTTTCAGCTTTGTTTTACGTGGCAGCCATTTTAAGGCAGTAATAGTGTGGGCAATGGGAGACACCCATCTTTTAAGTGGTTTAACACAGGGGTTCATGTCCTATGCAAGTAGTCACAATTCCCAATAGCCCTCTGAAGCTACATGTGAAGTGACCACGGAGTGGATCTGCAGGTGAGTCAGACTGCTGGGGACCCCAGGCTGCCCGAGCAGACAGGGAGTTCCAAGCACACGGCGTTGGCAGGAATTTAGGAGCAGAGGCTGAGTTCTGGAGACAGAATTGGGGGCTCTGAAGGGATGCTGGAAAGACTTAGTCGTGGGAGTGGACAAGCAGCTGAACATGATGGTTCTGCAGAGGCAGAGCAAGAGGGAATGTAATTGCTGTAATGAATTAAATCTGAATAAACAGATACATCCAAGGCACTAATTTGCATGACAGTGAGACAAGCATTGGAATAATAGTTCTGCTTTCCATATTATAATAGGTCTGTTGTTTTATTGGGGAGGATTTCAAATGCATAGAGTTTGGAAAAAATACCGTACAGCAGGACTTAGGATTTAATTTATTTAGCTGACCAAAGAAAAAAGATTATGTGGTACAGTTACTTCTGTAACAAAAAAACAGGAGTTAGTAACAGGTCTTAAATGCAGGAGAAGTGAAGAGTTAATTGCCTGGAAGATGAAGTAATTGCTTTCACATTAGGGGATAACTGCAAATACCATTGTATATTGCATTGAGTGTATGTTACAATGATTAATCACTCTTGCTTTTAAACAGCACTTGGTTTCCACTGCAAGCAGTTCATGCTGTGTACTATTACAGCCATGTCAATCTTAGTATGATGTCAAGCCTGTGAACAAAAAGGCTGCATTGTATATAACACTGATCTAGAGAAAAGTTGTGCTGCTTTTCAGTGCTTACACATCACAAGTTTTGCAGGTGCACTTTTATACACTTTCCAGTCCAGTATTTTTATCTAAAATGAGCTGCATGCTAAACACTCTTCCGTGCTAATTCTTAGTGCTAAGTGCTTGTCCTGGTTTCGGCTGGGAGACAATTAATTTTATTTCTAGTAGCTGTTATAGTGCTGTGGTTTGGGTTTAGGATGAGAAGAATGTTGATAACACACTGATGTTTTCAGTTGTTGCTAAGTAATGTTTATTCTAAAGTCCTGGATTTTTCAGCTTCTGATGCCCAGCCAGCAAGAAGGCTGGAGGGGCACAAGAAGGTGGGAGGGGACACAGCCAGGACCCAAACTGGCCAAAGGGGTCTTCCATACCATGTGATGTCGTGCCCAGTATATAAACTGGGGGGGTGTGGGGGTTGGGCCTGGGGAGTGTGGGTCACTGCTCGGGAACTAACTGGGCATCAGTTGATGAGTGGTGAGCAATTGCATTGTGCATCACTTGTTTTGTATATTCCAATTCTTTTTTATTATTATTATAATTTTATTATTATTATCATTATTATTTTCTTCCTTTCTGTCCTATTACACTGTTCTTATCTCAACCCAAGAGTTTTACTTTTTTTCCCCGATTCCCTCCTCCATCACACTGGGTGGGGGGGAAGTGAGTGAGCGGCTGTGTGGTGCTTAGTTGCTGGCTGGGGTTAAACCACGACAGTCCTTTTGGCACCCAGCATGGGGCTCGAAGGGTTGAGATAATGACAGATCTGACCAGAGCATGTTAAAACAAATTTGTTACAAGCATTCATTATATTAGTTTAAGAGTTGCTTGTCACAATGTTGACTTATTGTCTCTTAGATTTGTGGTACTTGTTTTTGGAGTTCTGTTATGTACCACCTCACTTGCTGTATATAGTCCCTGTGCTGCTGCTTATCGTCTGTGGGAGGTGGATTAAGGTTTTCAGTTTGATGCACTGTGCAACACTGGCTTATGGTATGATAAAATTATCAGTTGTGGGACTAATCCAGTATTTGTACTCAGCATGGTCATCACCTCTATACTTCAGGAGCCATCTGTGGGAAACTATTAATAACTATACCCTTTACCTTTTCACCTCAGAAAGCCAATCTATGGTCTAGACGCCTTTCTTCCCTGTGAAATGTATATTGGCTTTCGCAAAAAGAGAACACTGAAATTCGCCTACTACTGCATAAGCTACGTCCCGAAAGGATGTTTGCCTCACTGCCACTAAATTAGGCCTTAACACGGGAAATATGTAGTTAATATATTCCAGACATCAATTGTATTTTATAGTTTGTAGGCAATAAATGAGCACAAGCAGAATATGTAGTTTCTTCTGATGAGATAAGACATCCTGTAACTCAAGTAATTAAAGGATGTGTAGATAGATTTGTGAAAACACAGAAAAACAGACATATGGACTCAAGGACAAGTAAAACTGAGAACACAAGTAATAAGATAAGGAGTGATTTGTTAGCATGAGAACAGCATTTTGGGGGTCAAAGATTATTTGACATGAAAGATACGAGAAGAACAAAGGAAAAACAGAAGTTTAATGTGAAAATATTGAAAAGTGTGACTGAAGGAAAACGACAGGGTGAAAAGTGCAGCCAGAGGAAGACTACTGACTTCATCCCTTGCAGATCCTTGAAGGCCCCTCCGAATCACAAGAGATGCGTGCAAGTGGGGGGTGGTCTGGGGTGGAGTTATGTTAATAGATACCTGAAATATTAAAATAACCCCTTTGAAATGCCACAAACACAGTGTATAAAAAGGGCGAGTTCGGGTATAACTGGCACGCCTCTGGTTTTGACCATGCGCCCAGTGCTGTTTGCCTTGGTTCTGTAATAAACTTGTAAAATTAATGAATTGAATGGCATTTTTCAAATTCCCCTTCCCCTTCTCCTCCTCCCTCCAGATAATTACAACAGCATTTGAGAATTTTGAAAATTTTGAATATCCTTGGAATGTTGAAACCAGCATGGTCCTATTGCTAGGAACTAGCGTGTTCCTGAATGGGGTTCAGGTCTTGTTTAGGGTTAAACAACTATTTAAGAATATCACCCAGAAATCTGCCCCGAGGCTGGAAAATTATGAGTGGCAGAGTGTGTGGGATAGTATGGGCAAATGCCTAGGACGGTGGGCACCTCCAGTGTTTTGGAACTTCACCCTTGAACAAGAGCAGAATCCTAAAAAACTAGTAGAACATTTGGAAAAAGTATGCTCTCACTCTGACAATTCCAGGGAGACACAAATCACTGCAATGTGCTGGGGCCTGGCCCATGCCTATCGAGCCCTATTCAACACTATTCAGTAAGAGAAGGTTTCTGGATCTGACCACAAAGTGACAGGCACTGTGACCTCCTTCATCTTTGCACGTCCTTGTTCCTTTGTTCCTCTACAGTGGTGGAGGCATTGTAGATGGTGATACAGCATTCCCCTTTTGTCAAATTTCCTAAAATGTGTCTCCAAGACCAGGCCCAATTACGATAGCTGCAGTTTCGAGCACTTATATTGTCTTCTTAATTTGGGATTTGAATACACAGATTCACATCCCAACACACATTGTAGTAAAATTCAAAATGTTCACTTTCACTGAGTGAACCCCACCATGGTGCAAAGATACAAGGTGTTCAAGTTATATTCCGTGTTAAAGTTCAATTTTTAGTGGTTTCATAGTCAAGGTATGCCAAATTATGTCCTATTTCTGGGCTTGTTACACAAGTTGAATTTACCAAATTTTCCCAAGTAGAATTAGATGGGAGTTTATAAAGTTCCCCTGAATCGCTTTCCCAAGCAATTGTTCTGTTTTGCTTGATCTAATTTTTGATTTAATGCTTTCACTACATTTAGGCCAATCATACAAAACTTAAATCCTTCTGTTGCTGAGCTAGGAAGAGCAACACATATCCCTTGGTCCATCTGATTCCAGATGTGTATAAACCCTTGTATCAATTCCCAGGCTAAATTGGGGGGTTCATCCTGTGACTTAATTATCCCAATGGTGATAGCAACAGCGATGACCGAAAAAAAGATTTTCCAATCCTTCTTTAGTACAACATAAAAATATTCCTAACGAAAGTAGACAAACAACACAATAATTAACACAACAATTGAAAACACAAGTCCCACAGTGGTTGTTTACAATCTGTAAAACATACATAAAACCAAAAATAATTAAAAAGACAGTATGATCCATCTAGTGTGGATTCGATGATGCCTTCCGCAGGCATCAGTAGCTGTCCATGCATACACATTGACGGGGGCCTTCAAAGTCAGTGGCGCTGGTCCCACAGTGGGTAAATCCACCAGGACTGGCTGCCCTGGGTAGTGGAGGGGATTCACAGGGTCCCTGGTTTTCTTCTCCCCAGGACGTATAGACAGAGCCTTGGGACAGAAGGCTGTGAGCTGTGGGCAACCATTGATCCCCACTGGCTGTTTACTCTCATTACTGCGTCTGGCACCGGTTGTGGCCATCCTGGTTTGTGGGGTTTTAGGGCTCGCTTTAGAAGCCTGTTGGTACACTCTGCAATCCCATTTGCTTGGGGGTAGTATGGGGTATGGGAAACCCACTGGATTCCTTTGTCCCAAGCCCACTCCTGAGCCACCCCGGCAGTATAGTGGCTTCCACTGTCTGATTGGATCGATTTGGGTTTAGGCAAACAGCTAAACCATCATTTCAACCCCTTCACCGTACTTCCCCCTGTTGCCCGAGATACAACTTCTGCTTGGGTTAGGCCCAATACTATTTCAACCCCCACCAATATATTGCATTTTCTCTCGGAAGTCCAGAAAGGACCAATATAATCCACCTGCCATGCATCCCATAGTCCCTTATCGTCTCTTGGGTGTAAGGCTTGGTCCTGAAGAAGGTTGTGTTTTTCTAGCTGAGTACAGCATAGACCACACACTGAAATAATAGTATCACACAATTTCCTGGTTACGGACCATCCCCTACTTACTGCCTCTTTAAACAAATCTTTGCTCCCTGAGTGGCCTCGTTTTACATGCAACCATTCCAATAAGTGTTCCCTTTTTTCCTCTTCACCCTCTATAGTCAACCTTGCTAAGCGGGTCAGCAAATCCACCCGATTATTCAAAAGGTGAGCTGGATGGTCTCCTGTCTGGTGTGCAGCAACCCATCCTACTAAAAAGGATTCCTGTTTGGCGATGTTCAAGATTTCCTCCCATTTTTCTCGTTGCCACACCGCTACCCAATTGCCCTTCCATTGATTTTGTTCCCCAAATGGGAGCCATTCGATATATCCCTTAAACATAGTGTATGAATCTGTGTAAATAAACACTGGTTCTTTAGCTTCAGCCTCTTTAGTAATTACGCTCCATACAGCGTCCAATTCTCCTACCTGAGTGCTTCCCTCAACTTCTGTCATGATTCGGTTCCCTGAATCAACATGCAGCAGGGCTATTGCTTGGTATTTCCATACCTGTCCCTCTCTTCTAGAGGATGCGTCAGTAAACCATACGTTCTTCAGGTGGGGTTCAAATGGAGGAGCAGGTTTTATGCATGAGGGAGGAGGTTCTGTGTCTGGGTGATCAGAGGGCGGCTCTTCTATTGGGAGTGCTCTGGATGTTCCCACTCTATCTGTCGTGTATGGCAATAGCGATCGAATTGTGCGTACCACTTTCTCATTGTTTTTCGCTGCGCAACTCCCACAGGTGGGCTGTTCCAGCCAGTGCCAGTTTCAAGACCTTAAAAGGTCCTCATAGAATGATTGATTGTTGCTGCATGATTCTTTGAGCTTTCTGTAGAGCTAGGCTAACCACAAAGAGACCCTTCTCCCAAACTGAGTAACATTTTTCTGCATCTTTGAAACTGCACGAATAAAAACCCTATGGGGTAGGTCTGACCCTCCAGTCCATGTTGCCACGTATGTATGGATAGTCCGTGAATTGCAAAACCCCACTCAATATGGAATGGATCTGTCGAGTGTATTGGCCCTAAGGCCTGATCTACCCCAGCCTCAAAAATTAACAATTTTAAGGCTTCTTTGTGGATGGGAGTCCAGTCCCAAGCAGTCCTTTTGTGTGTCAAATCATAGAGGGGGCAGGCTATGATAGAAAAATTGGGAATGTGTTTCCTCCAAAATACTAGCAAGCCTAGGGCATGTTGCAGTTCCTTCTTATTTTCAGGCATTTTTACCTGTTTGAGGGTAGTTACAGTTTCAGGGGGAATGCACACCATTCCTCCCCTCCACCAGATACCCAGGAACTTCACCTCGGAAGATGGGAGTTAGTTATACTTTTTTGGCTGGAATTTGGAGCCCTAAATTTTCTATGTGGGTGATTATCTCTGCATCTGTCCCACCATGGTGGTGGCAGGGCCACCAACCAGTACATCTTCGATATATTGATATCTTTTCACGCCCTCTCTGTGAGTAATTTGGGCCGGTTCTTGTGCCAGCGTGTAGTGAGCAATGGTTGGGGAGTGGCAATATCCCTGGGGGAGACATGTAAAAGTGAACTGCACGCTTTTCCTTGTAAAGGCGAAATTATCTCTGTTTGCTTCCTGCAAGGGGACCATAAAAAACATATCTTTCATGTCAACAGTAGCCAAAATTTGGTGGACTTGCTCCTGTATGGTCACAATCAATTCAGCTATGTTAGGCACTGCAGCTGTCAAAGGGCCCGTGTTGGTATTTAGATGCCGGTAGTCAATTGTCAATTGCCACTTCCCATTGGGTTTCTGGACTGGCCACACTGGGGAATTATAACGTGACTGTGTGGGGACAATTATCCCTTGCTCTCATAGTTCAGCTATCACTGAGGTGATCCCTTCCCTTGCTCCCAGGGGCATGGTGTAGGGTTTTACACGAACAACTTTGGAGGGGGGAAGTGCAGGTGCTTGCTATAAAAGTCTCATAGAGGCAGCAGGAAGCCTAAATTTCCATTCCCTTCCTTTCAAATCCACCCAGGCTCGTCCCTTTAATAGATGGAGTCCCAAGATATTTGTGGGGAAGGTTCCCAAAATCATGATAGCCTTTACTGTTACAGCTAACCAGCATTTAACCCAAGCCATTGGCTGTGGCTTAGCGTTTCCAAAAACATCTGTAACCCGAATCTGGTTTTTATCAGCGATTATGCCATTATGATCGGCAACATCTGCTCGGAGTGCTGAGACTTGAGTGCCAGTGTCCACTAAAAATGTAACTGGGGTTTTAAAAGGGCCAAGGGGAAAGGTAATTAACAAGTCTCCCTTACTATTTTCCGTAAGCCTTCTTAGGTGGACCCACTGGCCATCCCCCGGCTCACTTATTGGGGACAGCGCATCCAGTTTCCCCACCCAAGATCAATCAAGTCCTTTTCAGGGGCAGTAGCTGCTTGAGGGACAGTTATCGCCATCTCGTTAGATTTCGATTCCACCTCACCTTTCCGTTGGGAGGGTTGCTCCATCCTGAGGAGTAATATCCTCTGGTTTTTCCATGCTTGAATAAGCTTCTCTAGGGCTGAGGTGGGTAGGCCATCCATTACGCCCCGGGGAACCCCCTTCTCAAATCCTTCAGCCCACAACAGATTTCTTTTTGCCCCTAGATTTCATGGCGGGGGGCGGTCCTCCCGTTGTTCTATTCTATGCACAGCGGGTTTAGATTTAACTGTTCCCTCTGTGAGGCCCATCCTTCTGCCATAGTTAATCAACTCTTCTGCCAACTCTTGTGCCACTTCCCCCCAGGTCATAGCCACCCCCGCTAGTTCAATCTTCCTCCCCTTGAGGCTAATGCATCCCACAAACGGTCCTGGAGTTGGATGGCATATGGTTTTAAAGAGTCAGGCAAGCCCCAGATCAAGGGAGTCATCCCGTCGGGGTTGCCATTTAATAGCTTCAGTGAGGGTTGCTGAGGTACTAAACGCCTATCATGCATCAACTGGATGCAGTCTTTTGCAGACTTTCGATTAAGTGGTTTATAGCTGGGGTCTCAGTACACACTAGGTCCCCTCGTTCCATGGGATCTGACCCCCCTGCCCAATATGGAACTCGTTGGGTTAAGGCCCAAGGTTCTCTCAGACTGTTGGTGGTCAAAATTACCGCAGGCCCCCAGTACCCTTGTGCCTCATCATCTGACAATAAAACCTGGTCTCCACCAGTCAGTGATACCCTCCATACATATTCAGTCTTGGTTTCTTGAGCTAGACTACTCTATTTTTCCTGGAGTTTTGATTGTTCAGTTGCCGAATATGGTACCATTCGATGGTAACTTGCAGGGCTCCTCCCGTCTGACCATTACCAGTAGTCTCGGTCTTAATCAGAGGTCTCAATGTTGCTTCCTCGTTTTTGGGGTAAAAAACTTCTCTACTCATCTCTAACTCCTTTGTCAAATACAAGGGTCTATCAGTCAATTTTGCCAATTTGTAAATCCTGGTTCACTATCTAGGATAGAGTTAAGATCCAGTTGGTCACATATTTCTTGTTTATTCTCCTCTAGTTCTCCTTGGAGGAGAAATATGCAATTACCTGGCCTATCAGAGGCTGCAGAAAACCACAGTCACAAGAAAAAACCCAGCCATTTATTTTCTCCTATTTTAATAAGGAGATGGCTTCATCTCTCAATGTGCCTGAAAGCAACTTCCTAGAAGAGTCTTTAACAGTGCCCAACAGCCAGTTCGAACCCACTCTTGAGCAAGTACATTTCTTCAGGATTAGAGGTATGCAAAACTGCCGAGAGGTCAGTTGCGTTGCACCTTAAAATGTGTTTACAAGTGGACGGAAATGGGTGCCATATATGTGATTTTAAGGATACAGTAAAGTGAAATTGGCTTGCTAGAAACCTTCACATCCCTATACTTCCTGAGGATTCTACCGCTCTACCTCTGACCCTGCACAAAGGCCGAAGACCAAAAGGGATACCAGTGTCCCATTCTCCATAGCTGGGCAGAGGATAGGTTGGCTGAGGATTCTGGCTGGCACAGGCAGAGCCAAACTCTTTAATGTATCTCATCACTCCCACCATCAACATTATAACTTCACTGCAGTAACCCGCTGCATTAATTTGTCAACTGGGTAGTATAATCCCACGATTCATTCAATTGCACTTGTTCCATTTTACAAAGACAGCAGAGTAAATGAGTTCAGGAATATCCTTGCTTTCATTTGCCAGTAAAATCCAGATAACTAAATAGGACTGGGTTATTTCATTTGACTGCAGTGGGCATCCAAGGCTCCAGGGTCATGTGTCAGCTCTGGTAAGAAGTCTCCAAATTACTCAGTTATGCTTCCAAATTAATACCCAGTTTCCAAGCCTGCCATTCATGAACTGCACTTTCAAATCCTGCCTGTCTTGGGGATGTGTACTTGGGAGGCCTTTTTACAATAAATCAGGCCTAAAGCTAAGAGGCAATATATAGGTCTCAGTGTTTGTCCCCACTCCTCTCTCTGTCCCTCTTCCAGCTTCAAACCTACATATGCTTCAAGCACAGCTTTCTGCAGGCAAGCTTAAGCTCTGGCCAAAATGGAAGGGTGGAAATTTCCAAGAGTAGTCTCTCCATTGTTTGTAATTCCTCTCTTTGCTGATGCCAGCCAACAATAAAGTCTGACCCTTCTGTCTGAACTGACCTAACAATCTCTTCCCCCTTGCTTTTCATAGAAGACTTTGCGATCACAAGATTTGGGCAAGCACAACAAATATTCTACCGTGCTTTATACAGGTACTGTGCTTTCAGCCAAGGGCACAGTAAACTGGAGGAACAGATCGTTCATTCAGCTGAGCAAGCGAGCAATTGAAAAGAGCAAGCAGTGCCTTTGCTGCAAGTGGCTCTGCAGGCACTCCTGTAACACCAGGTGAAAATTACTTCAAGGAGTTAAACACAAGTCTGAGAAACAAATATTTAAGTCTCTGGAGATCTGGTGTGCAGCTCATCTAAGGATATCAAGTCAAATCCTGAATCTATCTTTTAAGACTTAGGCAAACAGATGAGTAACCCGTAATGGCTGAAAATCCAACTCCTGCTTTTACAACTCAGTTCAGGGTCATCTGAAACCGATGCATACTAGTAAGCATCAGCCCCAGAGCTTAAGAAATCCCCTTCAGAGAGGACAGTCACAATCCTTTTCACAAAGCAGGCTGCTTCTCTAAGAAAATACTTCTATTTTGACATCAGTGTAAGCAGTGCAAGGTAAGAATATTGTGGGCGGCCTCCAAGTAAAGTAACACTCCTGAACTACTAGAATACAGCAATTTGTCACAGTAGAAAGAGCTGTGCTGTGACCAAAATTCAGTTACTAGCTCAGAGAAGAAATACGGCATTGTTCCTGCTTTACTTTGCGTAAATTCAAGATCCAGGAGGTTCCAGTTGAAGGGGAAAGTGGCACAGGCCTGCTGGATAAAGCTGAGCTGCCCTTCCCCCCTTCACTTCTCTGAGTCTTGACTACATGTTCATGTTTCTCAGCTGACTTGCTATACATTTAGCAATCTGAAAAACACATCATTGCCTTGTCTTTTTCACTCTCCTTTGCTTTTCCTCAATATAAGATGACTTTAAAGGTGGAGGAGAGAGCAAGCGTAAGACAAGAGCCAGGAAAATACCAGATGACCTCTAGTTTAAGCGATGATTATTAAAAAATCACTACCAGAACTGACACAACTGCTCTTCCATTTATTTGAAATCAAACTGCTTGTGAACTGGATTCCTTAAAGATTTCATTTTTCATACAGACAGATTCAGTAAGGTTGACAGCCATAGCGCGTGGCGGTTTAGAGGTAGCTGCATAACAAAGCAACTTGCTAGCACTTAACACTTCATACAAAATGGAGATAGACTTTTTTTTAAACAGTACAAGAAATATTCCACCACAAGTCATTGCTTGATGATACTAGGGAGTATTCTGTGACCAGAATTCACCCGCAGGAACAACAGACATCTTCCCCATAATCACAACTAGGCTATCATTCTCAGGTCAGATACGCTTAAGTGAAACATTTTAGAACCATTTAGTATTGGATGTCTGCCTCTGGCACAACGTTTACTTAACAAACAGAAGAAAGCAGCTACAGTCCATTTTATGTTTTCATATACTGAGCCTTCTTGAGTGTTCATATACTGTCCAACTTCTTCAGGATGAAAGGAGCTGAAAAGAAAATGAAGCAGCATGAATGTGACTGAAGACAACAAGAAGTCTGCAGTGAGTCTGTGATGAAACTGCAGCACATTTATGTGGCATCTAAAACATTCAGACTCTGGGTGAGATACCACCGTCCGCCTCCCACACGGTCCCTTCTCTCCCTGCATGATTGCTTTAACAGGTGAGACAGCACGATTCAAGGGGGGAATCAGGTACGCCTGCTTGTGCTGCAGGTCAGAGGCTTGGGCGTGTTCTCGATACCACCGGGTGGTGGTGGTGGTGGGGAAGAATCACCCAAACGTCACTTTTTGTTGGCTAAACAGAAGGGCATCCTGAAAGGAAAGATGCAAGCCTCTGATGCAACGCACTAAAGCACTGCCTACGAGACAGACAGCACGGCCCTTTTTCTTTCATGCGCTAGAAAAGTACAGAAGCACTGTTGTTGCAAATATTCTGGTAAAGAAATCAGAATTTAATCACATAGAAGAGTTAGGTTTGATTAAGAAGTAAGATAGCATAATGTATAGGATTGTTAAGTTTGAAATGTAGCCATAGAAACTTTAGGAACTGTGTTATGTGTGACTATAGGAACCTTAACATTGTTAAAGTTTGAAATAGCTAACCATAGAAACCTCTCCAGGAAGTTACTGGTTTTTCTATGTTTTTTTTCAAGAAACTAAGGAAACCGTCATGGATGCCAGTTTGCTGCTTGGAAGCCCCCTTACCCTTCCCATCTTAATTTGAGTATCGAAGATCCCAGTCAGTAGAGCTAAGTGTAACTGACCAATGATTGTTTTTTAAATAAGACTACTGATAAGGTTATATAATCAAAGGACCAATCCTTATAAAAGTTAAGTTTAAGAGCGAGCATAGTATGCATTTTTGTGTAAAGAGCTTATGTAACAATGACCTGACAGAAAAAGTCTATAAAAACTGATGGATTTTGATACTAAGTTGGACACGCTTTTGGAGGAGCGACCCCCGTGTCCCCAGCGCTGCAATAAACGAACTGCCTGCTTCTTAAGTTCTCATTGCTGTTGAGGAGTTTTATTCCGGATTCCGGGAACACCGTTGCTCGCCCAAAGCCAGCACTTCAGCCGCCTCAGGCCCCCCCCCCCCCCCCCCCCCCCGGCGCTCTGGAAGCCCCGCTGGGATGCCGAACCTCACCCGCTCCCCCCGGGGACCGCGTTCGGCCACCGGGGGACACGAAGCCCAGCGCCGATCAGAGGAGACTCTCCCCCACAGCCCCACGGACAGTCACCAGGCTGCCGTGACTGCAGCAAAGACATCCCTAAGAAACGCCAACCGGCGACCCCCGGCCGGGCCTTCCCGGTGGGCGGGCGCAGGCCCCGGGCCAGCACCGGACGCCACTTCGCTACGCGTAGGCGGCCCGCTTCGCTCCGAACACTTACTGATCCGCAGCAGCGCGACGTAGATGAGGAAGTTGCGGACAGAGGTGAGGACGTCGCGGCGCATCTTCCGCTTCAGTTCCTCTGGGTCCATCTTGGGCCCCAGGCCCTCGATGCGGAACATGCCGCCGGCCGCCCGCGGAAAGGCCGCACCGGAGCTGCTACGGCTGCCGAGGAGGGACACACGTGGCGGCGGGAGGGGAGGCCGCGTCACGTGACGGGGGAAGGCGGGCGGGGTCTACGGCGGCCGCGCATGAGCAAGGAGGGGCGGCGGAACCGCGGCCTGCAGTGGGGAGGCGGGGTCCGCCCCGGTGCCGGTCTGGAATGAGTTGGGTGGGACGGAAATTGGGAGCGCTCCATCGGCCTAGCAGGCGCAGGGAGGTTCGCTGCGGTGGGGCCTGCGGCGCCGGTGGGGCGAGGCAGGCTCTCAGAAACGTGGCCCGCGATTTGGACTGCGGCTTACCCCGAGCCGCCTTCCCTCCTCCTGGAGGGCAGAGCTGTGGCAAGGGGGCCTGGGGTTTGCAGCCTGCCTTTTCCGAGGGTTGCTGGCCGTGGTTGCACCGGCTTGTGCCACGCTGACCGGGTCTGACCGGGGGTGGGGAGCTCAGGGCGGGGTCCCCGCAGACAGAGTTTCTCTGTGATACCGAAAAGCCGGTCGAAGAAACTCTCTAAGACTCGTTTTGGAGTTTTAGAAAGCAGGCATTCTTTATTGCAGTGCTGGGTGCACGGGGGATAATTCCATCTAGCGTGCATACCGCAGCTTTAGCACAAACAGGTTACATAGAATAACTAATTGCATATTAATCAGATCAGTATACATATACATAAAAATGATTGCAACTGATTGTCATAGTACTGCCTACATCCGATCATGCACAATAAAGGATCCATTTGAGTGGAAGGGCTGCTTTTGTGACCACCGACCCATTGAAGTTCTTGCTGGCTGTCCCTGAAGTCTTTATTCTTGTCCTTGTTCTTTGATCTTGAAGCTTAACGCAGTTTCAATCACACATGTCAGTTTCAGCATTTTTCTCATCTAGTGTACAGGAACATCTCGTCATAATCACAAAGAACTGCAAAACTTATGAATAATTACTAGTTAATCACTTGACTAGACTTTGTAGTTATCTCCCTGGTTACCCTTTGTCTATTGTTTCAACCATAATGTTAATATATGATCATTTATCAACTCTCACTTGCAGTCACCTAGCAGCAAACCAGTTTTCATAGAAGGTACAAAATATTAAAACCATAAAAGTTTGAACAAACCACATGAAATCTATGGACATAGGCTATCATCTGGTCCTAGCAACAGCAGCGTGTGCCTCTTTTGCTCCTGCCGGGTTGCAGACAGTAGTGTGCTGTTTCTCATGGCGAAGAGGGCAGAGATGGGTCTGTGCTGGGGAGCTGTGCCACCTGAGCCGCTGCTCCTCCAGGGCTGGAAGGCAGCTCTTCACTCTGGGGTTAGGACTACAGCAGAGCAGCCTAGAAGCTGCCTGCTCCGGTTGCCCCGTGGGTCAGGGAGCCTTTGTGCAGGAGTGCATGGAACAGGAGTTCTGCTTAAGAGTAGCTGTCATGAAGGAGAGTCATGCAGAGTGCCAGGAACCTCTCTCAGCCCAGTGCCTTCCTTTAGAAGGTAGATAGTAGGGAGCAGATGTAGAACAGCCCTGCATAATAAGGCACAGAGAAACAGTACAATGCCTGTCAACTTTGTTGCAAGTAATAGTGCTTGGAAGGTGTTACGGACAAGGTCTGTGACTAACGATGGTCCCAAGGAGCTGGAGTTACGTCTGAGCAATGGCTACTAGATGTGCGTCTTGGGGATGGGAACGCATCATATGGATCTGTCTAGGGGAGATGGACACAGATGAAGCAGAGCCTGCTTTTGCGGATTACGTCTCATGACGCTTCAAAGCATGTAACAGCACAACAGCCTCAAACTCAGCAGCTCTGGCTGTGCCATCACATCCTGTGCTGCAAACCCTGCTGGCTTCCCAGTCTGTGTGGTACTACTGTGTGGAGTGTGCATGAGAATGTAGTCCTGAAGAGCAAGCTAGTCTCAGTGTGCTTGATCACTGGGAAGAGAGGGTTATAGCCGCACCAGACAGGAGCAGAGGTTGCCTTGCTGGCCCCTCTGAACTCTTCCGAGTGCCTTCATTCTGGATAATCTATTCACAATGGGACTTAATAGATGCCTGTTTTTCTCTAATTGCAGTAAAGAATTCATGTGACTGTGAATCAATGTGCATCTGGCTCTGCTAGCTTTCCTGAATCATGCACTGTCTCCTAAACTACGCACCATTGCCTTTGGTACCACTGCTGATCTGCAGTTTGTTACTGATTTATCTGTGCTGCTTTGTTTAGTACGCAGGAGCCTTCACCCCAACGCAGAACCCATTGTGCAGGGCCTTGTACAAAGGCAACTTGTACTTGACTTGTTCCCAAACAAGTCCAGGGATACTGTCAGAGGCCAGTAATATTTAACAGGTACAAAGAGACTGAGACGGCCAGTGATCCTGGCTTTGGAGAGGCCCCTTGCCAACCACAAAGCCCCCTCTTCAGGAGTTGGAGGTCATGGGCAGCTGAGCTGTGGATGAGTTTCACTCAGGATAATGGATGACTATGAATGCTGACTTGAATTTTCCCCTTTTTTAGGGCTAGGAGCTGGTTCAGGCCTGAGACCAGGCTTACCCAGAGAACTGTGTATGCAGCCCTCAGTCCTCACCCTCGAGCTCCGTCTGCACCGTACAGGCTTCAGCCAGCCAAGCCCTACGTTTCCTGCCCGTGGCAGGCAGCCAGCAGTGCTTTCAGACGCACTCCTGAAATGCCAGGAATACTGGCAGAGATGGACACAGGTGCTAGTGATGCCTGGAGAGGACCAAGCAAGCAGGCAGTGTCTTGTGGCTCTCCCCACCACCCTCACAAGACATCTGGGTTGTGCAGCCCACCCTGCTCTGCCTATGCTCCTTGGGATCAGGCAATGCACAGTAGGCAGATAATTTAAAAAAACTGATTTCTCTCAGCTAAGCTGTCTATGACCTGAGGCAAAGCCAATTACAGAGCAGCTGCTTTCATCATGCCAGTGATTAATGAGGCTAATTGCATCTCCCACTGGCTGGGGGAGCTTTTCTGCTTTTCTGTGCTACCTCAAAGGCCCTCCCTAACTTTAGAAAGGATGGCCAAGGAGGAGTGTTCCCAAACCACCCTGCTCCCAGCACATTTGCAGGACATTCGATCTCAATCCCCAGTGCAAATGAAGGGGCAAACTCTTCTGGTCACAGAAGTTGTAAGACTGCCTTCCTGACAGCAAGGGCCTGCAGAAAAATACAATAGAGCTGCCCAGATCTGCAGCTGATATAAACTAGCTTTGTTCTGGTGGCTTCCAGGAAATCTCGTTTAGTCGACGTTTCATTCTGATTGGTGGGTTCCTCTGGTCGTTGGTAGCAGAAACAGATTGGCAGGTCCCAATCCCATCTTGGCAGAAAAGCAAGGAGTCTCATCCTACATTTCAAGCCTGTTGGTCCTCCCAGTCTTGGTTTGTATTTGAAAAGCAGAAGTGATGCTGTTTTCCCAAGTGTTGCTCTGGAGAAGATAAAGGAACTTGGGCAAAGCTGAATCAAACATGACACAATATTGAAAAGAGACTGGAGCAAGAAGAAGGAAAAAAAAATGCTGTTAAGGAGCAACGTGAGTGAGGACTCTGCCAGGACATTGACTGGCAAGTTGTTGCTGCAAGTTGTTGCCCCAAGTTGTTTCACTGGAGCCACCCCATTCTCCTTGTCATTTTGTGAGAGGGGGGATAAGAAACATTTCCTTTGGGAGAATCCACATTGGATAGGCAGGAGACGTCAGGTGTGGAGTGACTGGCAAGGAACAGAAGGCATTGGCTTTGGGTTTTGATGGCAGCATGAACAACTTCCTGAGCTGTCCTTGAAATGTTTGTGGCAATTTTCCAAAATTCCCTCAAACCTCCAAATTGCGCAGTTTTTACAGCTCATACCATGTTCTTGGTTTTACTCAGTCCTGTAATTACATGAGACTTTTAATTTCCTGGAGCTACAGGCAGAGATTACTAGCCATTGACTGGGCACTGGCTTGAGGTTAAGGTCTCTGAACACAACGTGGACAACTGCACGACATGGTATGTGAATGGCTGCATATGGCAGGTAATGGTGTGAAAAGCTGACAAAAGTTGCAGGTAATGCCACAAGGGACAGCTGGATCTCCCAAGTGGTTATAGAGCAGTGATGTGAGGAAAGGCCAGACTTCAGAGATATCTGGAGAGAAGCACCGGGGTCCTTCTGGGGCAAGACCAGCAGTTCCTCAGTAACTGTGTCAGTAACAGCACATAATGCCAAGATTACCTAGGTAACAGCATCAGAAATACCAAACTGGACACAGATGTTAAAAAAACCCCCACGATACCAACGGGTAAAAAATAGTGAGCAGCCACTTGTTGCTTGGGAGGAGACTGGGACAGACAAAGGAAGTACAAGGATTGCAAAAAGGAAGGTCAAGAAACAGGAAAAGGGAGTACCAAGGTCCACAAATGTTGTGACCAGTGCTGCATGGAGAGAGTAGGCAAGCAGCCCCGTGTGTGATCACCTTTACTAGTGCAGAATCTTAAACCAAACCTGTTGTTTTGGCCCATAGGATGCATATCAAACCTACTGTCCTGGTCAGGAGGATGAAGGGGAAGGCACATTGTTCACCCTAACAGACTTGAGAACCCCCAGGTGAATGGATTGAACTTCCCGGTATTACCACGTAGATGTGTCTTCTAGGTGTGTTGGCTTTGGCAGCTACCTATCGTTTCCCAATGTTGTTTAAAAACAGGTTCAGCTTTTTCTAGCCTTGCTGAGAAAAGATTGACAAGGTGACACAGAATATGAATTTGCCTTGGTTTACATACCATTCTGGCAAGGAAACCAGTTCTCTGGTTATAGCAGGGATAGCCATGGTCTGGCTGCCTCTTTACCCCAATGGCAAAATCACCAAGGAGCAGACCCAGGTCCAGGCATCCCCCTGCATGCACAATAAATAAGCAACATTCCCTTGTGCCTGGGATTTGGATGATTTGTTTGTGCCTGAGAGTTTTGGTTCTGGCTTCTTCTTGCCATTGCTGTGGGTGGGTGGGTGGAAGCTATCAAGAAAACCGCAGGATCTGGGTGCAAACAAGCTCTACAGGCCAAGGAACGGAGACTCCAGGTGAAAGTGGCAGGGCTGCATGCTGGGTGGGAATGCAGAGAAGATGGGCTGGCTGGGCAGGACTGCCCAGGGACCTGAGCTAGGACATGCTAGTGAAAACTCAGACTTCTTGCCCCAGGGATTCTCCCTCTCCTGTGAAGTGCTGGCACTGGCACTGGGGTAGGACACAGCTATTGCAGAGGGCAGGCAAGAAATAGTGGTCAGAAATTAAGTCTGCCCTGACTGCCCTTTTTGAGACCTCAGGCAGGTTTGTGGGGGAAAGGAACTTACCAAGATGGCTTGATCCTCCTCAATGAACATGTTTTGTGAAGTGGCCCTCCATGCACTGTTATGGGGTGTTTCTCCATGGCTGCTAACACATCATGGAGATGGCTCATCCATCTGATGATGATCTGGCCAGCTGAAAGGACAGCATGCCTTTCCTTTAGGCAAGGCAGCATCAGCCTGCCCTGGCCCCTTGAGCATCTACCAGTAAGATTCAGAGAAGTGCCAGAAACCTTCTCTTCTGGAGCTGGATCAGGACATTTATCACTGATGCATATCAAGGGCATTTTAGAGCCCCAGGGGAAGCCTTGCAGAAGCACTAGGGGGAGGCAAAGTAGACAGTGCTGGAGCCTTTGTGCTACCTACCACGTTGACCCTTTCACCCCCTCAAAAGAATCAATATTGATATATACACTAATGGCAGCATTTGCCTTTGTGCAAAAAAAAAAGACTTTGTCTTTGTCTGGCCAGTAAATTTCAGCTTGCCATTCTGTAGTCTCTTTCTATGGGCTCCACACAGTTGGTCAGACTGTACAAAGATACATTTTCTGGGCTTCATTAAACCAGCCTGAAAAGCAAATTAAAGTGACTGCCAATTCAAGCTGAAAGGAGAGTTCCCACCCACCCCACTGATGCCTTCCAGCTTCTCAGGCATGGTGTACAGGGTGATGCCATCTCTCCTAGTGCATGGGTGCACAAATAGTGTGCGTGGCCCTTGCTGCTGGAGTCTGATGCTCAGTGCATTGGTTCCCCAGTGCCTTGCAGCTGGAGCATTCATACTCACTGCTTTCAGTTCAGCTGGTCTAAAACCAGATGTGGCTAAAGACCTATGTATGTTGAGTCTAGGACTCACACATCTACTGCAGGCAGTGCTGTACAAGCACATGAGAAGATACAGGTATCTAACCCAGGCTTTACCGGGGCAAAGAGTGTCAGTTAGTCTGGCTTAGACTGGTTCTTTTAATGAAAGGCAGGTCTCCCACATAAAGGAGAATGCTCTGGCAGACCCTCCCAAACAGAACTGCCCTGGCAGTATTGCCTGTGAAGCATGGTCTGCCATTTCAGTCCACAGGTTGTTTTCTTTTGGGACATTCACTAGTGAACAGCTTTCTTCTTTATTTCCTGTGTTTTCCAGCCTGATATGCAGCCTCTGGTGTGAAGGTCAGGAAAGAAGACTAGGGCTGTTATATAGGATTCTGCAGGTTTCCAGCAAGTTTGTCTACTCAAATGGTGCACAGCTAAATGCAGCTATTGTACATGGTGTCTGGGGCAGCTGTACAGCAAGATGAGTGCCCATTGCTCACTCATTAGTCATACTGTTCAGGGCTATGGTAACAGACACCCAGACATTGCGTGGTCTTCTGTCCATTCATCCCCTCTCTTCAGTTCTGAGGCAGGTAATATCATCCCCATCTCACTGGAGAGAAAAAGTCTGTGAGATAGGCACCTGACTATAGAGTTAGAGCTCTGCCTCTGACTTCAGACAGCAGGTCTGAAGTCTTTTCCTTTCAACTAATTCCAGCCAGAAGCTCTGGCATGGATTGCAGCTAATGGCAGCTACTTAGGCCAGGAAAGTCAGTAGTGCCAATCACACCTTTCCAGCAGGACTCTTGGCAACTGTACAAGGGGGAAGACTCTCTGGCACAGATAACTTCATTGAATGACAGACTCCAAAATGGAAACTGCATCTACTCCTTCTAACACTGCTGTAGCAGAGCTGTCGACTGGATGGCTAATCAAAAGGGGAAGCAAAGGGGCAAAACCACAGCAGAGCAGACACTCCAACCATGTAAAGCCACATAGCACTGCTAAAACACAGCAGAACAACTCCAGGGCAGGAAGACTCATGCCCTTACGTCACCTCTGCATTGCTGTGGGCAGAGTGAAAAGCCACAGCGAAAAGGCACAGCGGGGCCCAGAGAGATGGAGTGTGAAGAGTTGGTGCCAACCATACGAATGGCTGAGTTCTTAGAGCACCTTGGGCTCAAAGTCTCCCACTTCATGGCAGCATCGTGCTTTTACCCAGCTCCCTGATCCCCTTTGCTCTGGGTCATATCTCCCAGGAGCCTCACCAGCTACATCTTGCTTGGTGCGGACCTGGGGCAGGAGGACGGTCCCTGATGTGTAGCAGGAAGAGAAGGAGCAGCAGGACAGTGCTTACTCAGGTCTGGTCTCTGCTCTGGGACCCTTGCATGCTCGCCACATATCTGGACACCCGGGTCTCAGCCCCTCATGGGCCAGACTGTGACACAGAAAAGCAGCCTGTGATTTTCTGTGATAGGATTTCCTCTGCTGTCAGAGGTCACCATCCCACCATGCATCCCCAGGCCAGCAGCCTGCCAGCCCTGTCCAGGTGATGGCAGCTCAGTATGACAATGTGGCTTTAGTCCACCCCTTTCCTCACTGCCTGCATTGGCAGACAGTTTAGCACTCAGGCAGCAGAGCTCAGTTTGCTCCTCCCAGACAAGGGGTTCTTCTGCTTCTTCTGTCACCTCCATATGCAATATTCAGGCTCCCTCTGGCTCTTCTGTGAAAGCCTGAAGCTGTACCTGCGGTGGTTGCTCCCCAGGGCTGGAAGGAGACCGGCACAGCAGCCTCGAGCTGCAGCATGGAGGGGACTAGTGGCAATGCTCCAGCCTCTCCTGTCTGCTTCTGCCAGACTGCTGGAACTGGCTCACCAGACTCCTGCACACACATGCACACCCTTACAGTACACAGGTACACATATATACACAGCTGACCACATACATCAACACAGACGGACACCCTAAGCACTCACTCAAATGCAGACAGAACAAGCAGCCTCAGCCTGCTCCCCTTTCTGGCCTGAGACCACCATGAAAACACATTCTCATGCTTTAACCCCAGCCAGCAGCTAAGCAGCCAGCAGCCGCTCGCTCACTCCACCCACCTGCCACTCAGTGGGATGGGGGAGAGAATCAGGGGGAAAAAAGTAAAACTCGTGGGTTGAGATGAAGACAGTTTACTAGGACAGGAAAGGAAGGGAAAATAATACTACTAATAAGAAGAGAATATACAAAACAAGTGATGCACAATACAATTGCTCACCACATGCTGACCAGCGCCCAGCCAGTCCCCGAGCCATGGTGCCCCCAGGCCAACTCCCTCCAGTTTATATACTGGGCATGACATAATATGGTTTGGAATACCCCTTTGGCTTGTTTGGGTCAGCTGCCCTTGCTGTGTCCCCTCCCAGTTTCTTGTGCACTCCCAGCCTCTGCCGGCAGGGTAGTATGAAAAGCTGAAAAGTCCTTGACTCTAGTATAAACACTGCTTAGCAACAACTGAAAACATTGGGGTGTGTGTTATCAATATTATTCTCATTCTAAATCCAAACCACAGCACTATACCAGCTACTAAGAAGAAAATTAACTTTATTCCAGCCAAACCCAGGACATGCATGCACACTGTAGAGAGTACCTCAGGAAAACCACTAGAAGTGGAGTTGAGTAAGGTGGCAGGACAGACTGCGCTGACCCAGCAGGGCACAGCCAGACAAACATCCTGATTGGAAAACCATTTATATGCTGCCAGCCCTTTTTATCCCTCTGTTTTGCCACGTTTGTTCTCCCCAAACCATGTCAATGCCTGCATTTCCCCACATTTGATTCCTCCCCTGGGCATCCTGTAATAAGCCACCCCGGAATGCTTAAGTGCAACCCTGGAATGCTCTTCCTCTGCACCCTGTATTATCTCCTGTACCCCTGGGTCTGTGAGGAGCTCGGGAGAGGGTGGGTGTCCACCAGCCCATGGGGCTGAGCTCCCCTGGCACTGGGAGGAACTGGGCAGGGGCTCATGGCTCTGAGGGTGTCACTGGGGATCTCCTGTGGCTCAGGGCTCTTCTTGTGTCTGCAGATGAGATTTTCATCACCAAAGTTACCATTCCCGAGCCGTGATCTTTCTTCTCTGAGAGAGACAATACTGAAAGCAGTGTTATTTGACCAGTCATACTGGAATCTGCCTCCGTCAGCTCATGTGAGGCCAGATAGTTTAAAATCACTCACAAGTTCTCAATTCAGGCATCCCAGGGATGTCCCCAGCACTCCAGGTCTGTTTTATCACCTTTCAGCCAGTCCTATTGTTCTGCTGTGGTCTGGCACTACAGCACAAAGGGCTCAGGGTACCCTGGCACTCCAAGGGAAGATTTCTTTTCCTGCTGTTTCCCCTTAATCTTGGAAGGAGCAGAATGTGGTCCTGCCAACAAATGGCCCTGACACTCGTGGAGCTGCACAAGCTGCTGCCTGACCCTCTGTGCTGCTTTGTACACTCAAGTGATGAAACCAGGCCTAAAAGCGAATTCAGAAGAAAAGAAAAAAAAAGCTAAAAAGCAACACCAGAGGCAAGTATTTCAGACTTGCCATCCACTTACTTGTGATCTGGGATAGGGAGAGACGGAGCTAACAGGAAATGTCATTCCGCACAAACTATGACACATAACCACAGTGTGTTCTGCCCATCCACCAGGTGGTTGAACATGGTTTCTGATGTCTTCAAAAGGTTTAATGCACTGACCTTTATGATGAAGAGAACCAGAAAGGAGACATCATTTGTATCATTTGTCTGTATCACTTTAAGAAGCAATTGCTACTCTAAGTAGAATTAGAGCATATAGCAGATTATTATGCTACCTGTCTGCACTATTTGGGTGAATTTGAACTGTCAGGAGAAACGTTTTCTGGTCACTTACATAATTAACAGAAGTATTTCTCTTGTCACACTCTCTCCTTTTTGCCTTCTAGCACAAACAAAAAAATCGCGTGTTCCATTTTGAGCTCTTTGTTGTTGAAACACATTGTCAAAGATGTAAGAAGGAAAGAAGTTTCAGGGGGTGTGTAGTTTGGCTCTCATGTATATGGGCTTTTCTGCTTCATGGGTTCATTTGTCTATTCCTTGCTAAGGGATCTGAAAGTGTTTCCTTAGGAGCAGCTTGGTGAGTGGTGCCTGCGCAGCAGGCTTTAGAGCTTCTCAGCACTGTCTCTTGGCCTGGGTTGCTGTCCACACTTAAGAAGCTGGCTATTAGCAAGAGCATCAAGGTGAGTAGTAAACAGCCAGGACATGCCCTTCTTAAGCACACAGAGGCAGGCACTCTACATGAGAGATTTAGAGAGATGCCCTACCTCAACCTACAGCCTGGCCTGCCAGACAGGTCTTCCCACTGGGGAAAGAAAGTTGGTGCACACAGGAAGGCTTGGACAGACACATGCCTTCCTCATGCGTGCTATTTCTCTGGATAGACTCCAGGACAACCACCTCTGCACCACATCTTTCTCATCTCTTTTGTCTTCCGAGCTGCTCTGTCTTCCTCTGGTCACACAAGCCATGTTGTGTTTTAAGAGAGTATCCTGGTCGGCAGAAAAAGAAGCATGGCCAGCAGGTCAAGGGAAGTGATTCTGCCTGTCTACTCCACTCTGGTGAGACCCCGTCTGGGGTACTGTGTCCAGCTCTGGGGTCCCCAGTACAGGAAAGGCATGGACCTGTTCGAGCAGGTCTGGAGGAGGGCCACCAAAATGATCAGAGGGATGGAACACCTCTCCTATGAGGAGAGGCTGAGAGAGTTGCGGTTGTTCAGCCTGGAGAAGAGAAGGCTCTGGGGACACCTTACTGCAGCATTTCAGAACTTAAAGGGGGCTGTCGTCGTTTAAGCCTAGCCAGCAACAAAGCACCATGAAACTGCTCACTCATTCCTCCCACCCCAGCCCCAGTGGGATGAGGAGGAGAAAATATAAAGAAGCGCTTGTGGGTCACAGCAAGGACAGGGAGGGATCACTCACCACTTATGGTCACGGGCAAAAGACAGACTCAACCTGGGGAAAAAACAAAATCAATTTAATTTGCTGCCAATAAAATCAAACACTCCTCCCTCCTTCCCGGCTCAACCCCACTCCCGATTTCTCCCCCTCCTCCCCCTCAGCAGCACAGGGGGACGGGGAATGGAGGTTGGGGTCAGTTCATCGCACGTTGTCTCTGCCGCTCCTTCCTCCTCAGGGGGAGGAGGACTCACTCTTCCCCTGCTCCAGCGTGGGGTCCCTCCCATGGGAGGCAGTCCTTCACCAACTTCTCCAGCATGGGTCCTCCCCACGAGCTGCAGTCCTTCAGGAACAGACTGCTCCAGCGCGGGCTTTCCCATGGAGTCCCGGCCATCTTGGGGGGCATCCCCCTGCTCTGGCATGGGGTCCTCCATGGGCTGCAGGTGGGCATCTGCTCCCCTGCTCCCCTCCATGGGCTGGGGGTGGACAGCCTGCCGCCTCACCATGGGCTGTGGGGGCATCCCCTCCTCCCTTCCTTCTTCACTGACCTCGGTGTCTGCAGAGGGGTTCCTCTCACATCCCAATCTCCTCCTCCGCTGCAGGTTCCCCTTCTTAAATATGTTATCCCAGAAGCACTACCATTGTTGCTGATTGGGTTGCACTTGACCAGAGGTGGGTCCAACTTGGAACCAGGGAAGGTTCTAGCAGCTTCTCACAGGAGCCACCCCTGCAACCCCCTCCCCCGCTACCAAAACCCCACCACACAAACCCAAAACAGGGTCTTATAAGAAAGATGGGGACAGACCTTTTAATAGGGCCTGTAGTGATAGGACAAGGGGTAATGGTTTTAAACTAAAGGAGAGTAGATTCAGACTAGAAATTTTTTACATGAGGGTGGTGAGGCACTGGAGCAGGTTGCCCAGAGAGGTTGTGGGTGCCCCATCCCTGGAAACGTTCAAGGTCAAGTTGGACAAGGCTCTGAGCAAACTGGTCTACTGGAAGGTGTCCCTGCTCATTGCAGGAAGGTTGGACTAGATGACCTTTAAAGATCCCTTCCAACCCAAACCGTTTTATAATTCTATGATTCTAAGGTAGTTTGGGTCACTCACATAATGCTCAATGACTTTTGATGGGTGAAACGTCGTCAGACAACTGGGCTGGGCGGCAGCAGCATAATGGCATGGCCAACCACACAGAGAGGGCTGACGGATAAAGGTGTGCCTTGTCTGTAGCTATATCCTGCAGAAGGGCAGGCAGAATGTCAGGGAACTCGAGGTGTTACTGCACAGCTCATGGAACCCAAAACCTGCAGCACACAGGCACTCAAACATGGCTGGGAAGCCCTGCCACATCCAGACTAAGGAACTCTGAGAGCAGGGCTGACTAATCTGCTAAGTGCAATTTTTTCAGATATGTGAAATGGGAAGGTTTTTGCTCCTTCATGAAATCTTAGTCATTCTTCTTCAGCAGGCGCAGCTTTCTGGATTCTTAAGCCCAGCAATTCCAGAGCAATTATCTGGATCGTGGGACATGGAGATGGGTTCACAGGTTCAGCTTATGGCTAGGATGAGCTCCCAGAGGTTTGATATTCTTGCATTCTTCATAGAAACAGCTTGGCAGGCAAGCAGCAACTTGTTTCCAAATAGTTTTGAAATGTTACCCCAGACAAGAGGCTTTTATAGGTCAGCTGTGACATGATCAAAACATGAGCAGTGAAGAACGCTGTTTAGAAACAGAATGTCTTATAACTTTCTGTAGAAATGTTCCCCAGGCTTCTGAAGCTTAGAATAATCAGAGAGAAGAAAAACACATCCTCAGTTCCACCATACACAGGTACAAATCTAATACATTTGGTACCTTGGTATGAAGCTCTGATTTCTCTTGTTAGCGGATACCACTTTTCATCTCCAGAAAAGAGAACTTGGCTTAATTTCTTTTTTAATTAAGCTTCTGCTTCCTGTGTGGATAGCTTTGAAAAGACCATCCGGGGCACTGGTAGGAAGGGAAATGTGATGTAGATTGTCTGGGAAAGCTGCATGAATCAGCAGTTGATGCAAAAGCTTTTCCTGGGCACTGTTTAATGTTATATTAATTACAGATGTCAAGCCCCAACTTCATTTTTGGTTAAGTTCAGTGACCACAGAGTAGTACTGATCATGAAAGGTGCCAGACAAACTCAGCTTTTACATCTGCAGAAAAGAAAAATAACCATATTTTCTGTGGGTGATTTGATCTGGGAGAAGGGCAGTCCCTGAAAAAAGAGCAGAAAGAGCAGCAAAGGTAAAGGCAGAAGGACCCGCAGTGCAGAAATACTCTGGCTAATTGGGGAGCATGAAAGAGCAAAACCAGAAAGGCACAAAACAGAAAAAATCAATACCTTTCAGTAGGTGAGTCTTCATTTCCTGACCAGCCTTGTGCTAAATAAAGAGCTGCAGACAGTCGCAGAGGAGTTTAAACACAGAGCAGGGCATTTTTACAGCAAAAGCTGATGTCAGAGAAGGAAAAGGAAGAGCTGACACGGTGGATGTGGGTTCCTGTGTCCCCATTTGCGCAGTGCCTAATGAAAGTCACACAGTGTCAGGCAATCTCCAAGCAGCCTTGCACCCACTTTCTTTGTCCTTAGCACCACCAAGACCTTTATGCCCAGACTACCTGGAGTGAGAGCATTGCACACTGTGTTTATGTGGTAAAAGCAGCTCTCCACACACACAGAGGAGCACAGAGAGGCAACAGCAGGGTGGGAAACCCAAATAATACCCTGCCCTGTCTACTCCCTGGCCCATACAGGAGTCATCAGCCCATCAGAAGCCCACCTCCACAAGCCCAGAGGAGCAAAGGGGCACAAAGGCAGTTGGGAACACAAATTAGGGACTCAGAGGAAGGCAAATTCTGTCCAGGGCTCTCCCAGGGCTGTCCCAGGAAAGGCTCAGCCCCACAGTCCAGGCACAAAACCTATCAAAAGGAATCAACATCTGAGCACCCTTGGGACCAAGGGAAGTCCCTGCCATCAACATGGGACACTTTATGGGGTGCAGGACGAGCATTCCGGGATTGCACAAGGCTTATTACAGGATGCCCAGGGGAGGAACCAAATGTGGGGAAACCCAGATACTGACATGGTTTGGGGAGAACAAATGTGGGAAAACAGAGGGATAAGGGAATAAAAAGGGCTGGCAGCATATAAATGGTTTTCTGATCAGGATGCTTGTCTGGCTGTGCCCTGCTGGGTCAGCACAGTATGTCCTGCCACCTTATTCAACTCCACATCTAGTATTTATTCTGAGTGAGGGACTCTCTATCTGGTGTGTGTGTGTGTGTGTCAGAGCAGCCCATGTGTCAGTGGTGCAGCACCGGGAGCGGTGTGAGTGTGCAACCAAGTGTGCAAGTGCTGGTGACGTTCCAGCCAAACAAGCAGCAAGGAGGCGATGTGGCCAGGGAGTCGGGGGTGTGAGTGTCTAGGGTCAAGACCACCAGAGGGGCTGGCTACTGGGGGGACCAAGGCAATCCTTGGCAGCTCTGTATGTCTGTGTGTCCATGCTGGTGTGTGCAAGAGGGTCTGATCCAACAGCTGGAGGGGGGCCAGGGACTCAGAGACTTGTATGTGCTTGTATGTGCCAGCACGTGGGGAGACTGGGGCCCAGGGGCAGCTACCAGGCTGACAGTATCTGTGCCTGGCTGCTGGAGAGACCCATATTGTACACACACACATACACGTATGTATATATGTATTTCCACTAAGGGAACTTTATGCTGGTCAACTAGAGAGGAGAACAAGCTGAGGCTGCTGGTGCTGTTTCTGTTCATGTGGTCACTGCGTGCATGTCAGTGTTGCTCTGCATGGATGACCATGTAGGTATGTGCTGTAGTGTGTGTTTCTATATGTGCCTTTGGGGAATACATTCTGAGTCTTGCTGCTGGTTGGACCTGGGGGTAAGGAGGTGCAGCAACTCCACCTCTTAGTAGGCTGCTGGATTTGGCCTCTCTGAAACATCACAGAGGCTGGGAAAACCTGGGACTTCCTTGGAAATGTGAAGTAAGGAAGAGCTGCTCAAAGCCAGTGCATGTGCAGCAGGCGGTGTCAGGTCGTCTGCGGGAAACCTGCGGGGCAAGAGGCGGGCAGGCCGGCATCGCTCGACTGCCCAATTTTCTCTTGAAACGGGACGACCTTAATTGTTGTTATTGGCAGGATTGTGGTGGGTCCAAACGTGAGTTCTCTTTGGGGACGTGCTGCCGGCATTGTGGTGGGTCCAAACGCGGGCTGTCTTTGGGGACATGCTGCTGGGACTGTGGTGGGTCCAAACTCTTTGGGAACAAGGCGCTGGGATTGTGGTGGGTCCAAACTCTTTGGGGACATGCTGCTGGGATTGTGGTGGGTCCAAATGCGGGTTCTCTTTTGGGACATGCTGCCGGGATTGTGGTGCGTCCAAATGCAAGCTGTCTTTGGGGACATGCTGCTGGGATTGTGGTGGGTCCAAATGTGGGTTCTCTTTGGGGACAAGCCGCTGGGATCATGGTGGGTCCAAATGCGAGCTGTCTTTGGGGACATGCCGCTGGGATTGTGGTGGGTCCAAACTCGTTGGGGACATGCTGCCAGGACTGTGGTGGGTCCAAACGCGGGCTGTCTTTGGGAACATGCTGCCGGGACTGTGGTGGGTCCAAACTCTTTTGGGACATGCCGCCGGGATTGTGGTGGGTCCAAATGCAAGCTGTCTTTGGGGACATGCTGCTGGGATTGTGGTGGGTCCAAACTCTTTGGGGACATTCTGCCGGGATTGTGGTGGGTCCAAACTCTTTGGGGACATGCGGCCAGGATTGTGGTGGGTCCAAATTCTTTGGGGACATTCTGCTGGGATTGTGGTGGGTCCAAATGTGGGTTCTCTTTGGGGACAAGCTGCTGGGACTGTGGTGGGTCCAAACTCTTTAGGGACATGCCGCCCTCAGCGACGGAGCCTCGAAACAGTGGAGCACAGGAAGGCAGCCGTGAAAGCGGGCCGGGGGGGGTGGTGGTGTTCGCCCGGTTGGCGGGCGTGGCGTGGCTGGGCGTGGCGGGGGCGTGGCCGGGGAGCCGTGGCGCCACGCCCCACTGCCCCGGTCCCGCCTTCCCGGGCAGAGGCCGCACCTGCCGTAGCGCAGCCGGTTCAGCGCTCCGTTCCCGGCAGCAGGTAACGGGGGACTCTTTCTCGGCAGCGGCGGCGGGGTCGGGTGCGGATCCCTTCCCGTCCCAGGAATATCGGAGCTGCGGGATCACCCCCCCTCCGCCCCCACCCCGGTCCCGGGTGAAGGCGGCCGAGGCAGCCCACGAAGGGGCCACGGAATGGGTGGAGGCGGCCGTGGAGCTTGCTGCGGGAACGGACGGGCTCGGTCCGGTCCTCGGTCCGCGGTGCTGCGATCCCTGAGCCTTGTCCGGTGTTGCCGCCGCCGTTCCCCTGCGGTCGTACCCCCGGGGAGGGGGCCGTGGACGGGGCCGGGCTGGGTCCCGCTGCCGGTGGTACCGGTGGAGATGCGGAGCAGGGCTTGTTAGTCGAGACGGTCAAAACTGGCGGTTTTGGCCGAAAAGAGGTGTTGCAGTAAGTAGTACTGCTGGATTCGCTTGGCATCGACTGTTTCTCAAAAGCCGGGTGGAAAATTGCTTTGCCGCTGGAGTTTATAGCCAGCTCCAGGGATGTCTGCCCCAAACCGGGCTGTCATCAAAGAAGCGTTGGTGGACCGGCTTGGCTGGCGGTGGCCAGGCTGATACAGTGGGAGAGATTGTGCCACACCAACCCAGGGGTCTTGTAGAAAGCTGATGGCTCTGAGGTTTGGTCTAATGTCCTGCTGTTATCTTTTGCCCAGAAATGCCTGCCTCGCTGGGTGGCAGCTGTTTCTGCTATGTCTGTGTGAATGTAATGTTCATGACCTTGAATTTTGTGTGCCTCTCTTTTCATTTAGGTGACTTGTTTAGTGGTTTCTGGCCTAATCTTGCACCAAACGCTGTAAGCTAATTTTCTTTTTCATGAGAGGAAGATATACGTGCGGCCCCACCCCCCAAACAACAAACAAAAAAAACCCCAACACCTGTCTGTTGTGGAATTCACAGTCAATGATTTTGGCTTTTTAACTACAGTGGAAAAATATTGAGAGAAATTTCACCTGAGCTTGATGGGGCAGAAGTCAGAGTGGCTTTAACATGCAAGCATCAGGTGCGGCGCGCTGGAGAGCTGCTTCATCACCAGAGGCACTGGTCTTGCTGGGCAAAGGCAGGATCTAGGATCTCTGCAGGGCAGCTGGAGCACAGAGATCAGAACTCTGTGAAGGACAGCAGATAAGGTCAGGGCAGCAGCGTGTGTTCATCTGGTAGGCGTTACAGATTTGTGTTGCTGGTCAAAGTGACCGGATTTTCTCCATTTGTATGTGCTGACGACGGCTATCTAACCACTGAAAACACACCTTCCAGCTTCCGCCTGGGTAACCTGTTCTGGATGTGCATGCTGATCTCCATCGTACGTTTTAGCTAACACTCTGCAACAGCTTGTCTGTGGCTCCCTTGCTGAAGAGATTTTTACTACAGTAGTGGGAAGCTATCTGAAGTTTCCACTTCCTGGCAGATTTGGCTGAGACTTAGCCCACCAGTGAGATGTGGCTGAATGGTCTAAAGGGGCTATAAGACAAGAAACTTTAGAAAGCCCATTAGTCATGGGGGTCTTGTCCTGGAGGAGCAGTCCTCCTGGCGTAGAAGAACCTGCAGAATTGGAGATGGAAATTATAGTCATGTTAGACAGAAAGCCCTCAGAGAACCATTTCCTCCGCTTTATGTCTTTCTGTGGTGCTGTTCCCACACCCATATGGGGTTCTCTGAAGCAAGGCAGAGAGCAATGTTCAGGGGGCTATCTGTTGTGGTTTAACCCCAGCCAGCAACTAAGCACCATGCAGTTGCTGTCTCACTCCTCCCCACTCCCAGTGGGATGGGGAGGAGAATCAGGAAAAAAAAAAAGTGAAACTCGTGGGTTGAGATAAGAACAGTCTAATAACTAAAATAAAATATAATAACAACAACAACATTAATAATAAACTATAACAGTAATAATAATTGTAATGAAAATAATAACAGAGAGAAATTAGACCCAAGAAAAGACAAGTGATGCACAATGCAATTGCTCACCACCTGATCACTGATGCCCGAGCAGTGACCCACCCCTCTTGGCCAACTCCCCCCAGTTTATATACTGAGCGTGACGTTCTATGGTTTGGAAATATCCCTTTGGCTAGTTCAGGTCATCTGTCCTGGGTATGCTCGTTCCCAGCTTCTTGTACACCTGCTCGGTGGCAGGGCATGGGAAACTGAAAAATCTTTCCCTTAGGATAAGCACAACTTAGCAACAGCTTAAACATCAGTGTGTTATCAACATTGTTTTCACACTAAATCCAAAACACACTGTACCATCTACTAGGAAGAAAACTAACTCTATCCCAGCTGAAGCCAGGACACTATCATACAACCTGATAAAAGTCCAAGCTGGAGAAGAAAAAAAATTCTGGAAGTCTGCAAGGCAACATTTCATTCTCCCTGCATAAATTCCAGCTGATGTCAGCTAGAGAGGCATCTAACCCTTGCTCCATCCCCCCATTTGTGAATCAGTGTGTGCAGCTCTGGCAAGACTGATGAGTAAGCTCTGGGACCAAATTGGGTGGGAAGGCCAAAAGCGAGGGTGCACTGGAATGATTGCAAGGACGCAGCACAGCTCAAAGGAGGAGGCTGGCCCTCTGTCCAGCCCCATGATACTAAAGAGGTCACAGAGACAGTGATGTGGAGACAGGTCTCTCTCAGACAACAGTAGAGCGGTAGGAGGGCTCTGGACGGGCAGGGGGCTTGAAAGAAGCCAGTGAAGCCTTCCTGGAAATGGCAGGTGAAGTACTTTCCCACCAAAGCTTCTTGGTCATGTCCTGTACCAACTGCAACTGTTGTAGGAAAGAGTGGCTCAGCAGCAGAAATGGCAGCGTTTGAGTGCAGCTGGGCTTGTGGCCAAGTGTGGAACCTGCTGTGGTGGAGACTCCTTTGCTTCTTTAATTTAGCGCTTGGTAGCAGGCATATGGCACACATTTCCCAGTGTAGCGCTATCTAATTTATCCTGAGTTTCACTCTATAAGTTTTAGTAAATTACCCTTTAAATTCTTGCTAAGCAAGCTGCTAGCAAATAGAGCAGTGAGTTTAATGCTATTTAGTTATCTGGGTTGTAATGCTTGCAAAGAGCCTGGCATTTTTAAAGCTGAAGAGAAGCTCTTAGGCTTTTGTGAAATGGCTCTGCGTGCACCATGAAATTCCCAAATCAGTCTTTTTCAAGTGCATATATTTTCCCTTTCTTTATTCTTCCTTTCTTAGCATTTGCCAAAAGGCTATGCAGAAGTTGTTTCCCGGCATATAGTCTTAATGCTCAGTGAAATCTGAGGCACATGTAAAGATTGTCTTTATCAACAGGTATGGAGGAACCTGTTGCATTGTCTGCCCTGAACTTGTGTATGCTGTGGTGAGTTTTCTTCTGCATGAACAATCCCAGGAAGATATGGGAAATACTCCAGAGTGCTGAACTTTACAGGCATGTTTCTTTGTTCAAGGTCTGCACCAGGACACAGAGATCAGTGTCAATATGTGGAGTTCTGTGCAGAATGTTCTTTTTTTTTCCCGTTGTGCAAATTGCAGGTGGCATGAAAGTGTTGCTAATGGGGCGAGCTGCTTGATTTCATGGTATTTTGCATACAGGGGCTGGGGAAGAGGATCCAACTATACACTTAGAGGCAGTTCTTTTCATCACTGTGAAAAGAAGTTACTCTTGGAAAGCTAAGTTAGGAAATGAGAGGGGACCATTTCTTCTGTGCTGGCAGTTCTTGTCCAGAGAGATATAGCTGAAGGGATGAAAATCTTCGCACACTTCCAACAAGTCTATTTTTGGAAGTGAAAGCTATTCAGGAGTGGAAGTATTGATTTTTCTCCTTTCCACCTTGAACATTCTGTTTATCATTTTGTTCAGTTTATGTGTAATGGACCATACGCAAAGCTATTCTTACTTGTCCCCTTCTGCTCTAAATATATGAGCCAGGCAAGGATGTAGGGCCTTTGCTAAAATGATTTTTATTTGGCGCCTGAAGTCTTTGGATGCTATATCCAGAACCTCATATTTTAAAACTAATTCAGATATGAAGCCTGTTATGTCTGCAGGAAGCCAGAGCACAGTGAGACTTGCAAATGACTTCAGAAAGCAAGCTAGCAGCTGGCACTGCCTTGCAGATTAGCTGGGGAGAGCAGCAGTGAATGGCTAACTTGTGCTCATGGTCACTAATGGCTTCTGGCCACCAGTAGTATGTCTGGTCAAGCTAAAAGAGACAAAGGGACCATCTTCATGAGGATCTGGCAGCAGTAAGCATAATGTGGCAACACCAGTCACCCTGCTCCTCTGCTGTTTGTATCCGTTCTCAGGCAAACTACAGGAGGTACTCCTGGCTCCCTGGGTCTGGCCAGGTGTTACTTGGCTTTTGCTTAAAAATGCCACATGACAGATTCCTCTGGGCTTCTTGGAAGATGGCTGTGCTAGGTGATTGCTCTGCAGGTTGTAGCTCATTTGGGGCTTCAGGTTCATCCTTCAGCTGGCGAGCAGCCACGGGTCTCTTCCTCTGTTGTTCTGCTGCAACTGTTACCCCATCAGAAAGTAACACCCGAAATACACAAATTGTTTAGAGAGGAGACATTGCTTTATTCTGCTCAGGGTGCAAGGTGGAAGATTTTCACAAATTGAGCATGCCTGCTGAGGTTTTCAGTCCATACTTATACACTACAGTTAAAACACCATGCTCATCTAATACACATGTTCCACCTAACTATTGCATATTCATTATATTCATTATGTTGAGCAAGCATGACATGTTGTTCTCTCAAGCAATCATCCCAGTCTTCTATGCCTGCACATCTCTGGTGGTCTTTGGTGGTCGTTTGGGGAAGAATACCCCTACTCCTTTTGTCCTTTTATGGTCATGTGTCATCTGAGGACACCAGGGTCTTTGTTTCTCTTGCCAACCTGAAGGAGGATGTATGTCCTTAATTAGCAGATCTGTGACTCTTTAAGCATCCTCTGTATTGAGTAGAATCTTAAACTAGGTAAGCTTTACTTTGAGTACACATAATCTAAACAGTCCTTGAATAGCAAACCACACATACCACACTTCTCATGTTTTAGTTTTTTTTTTTCCTTTAACCTATCACTGCCTTCTTATTCGTTAATCGGTCTTTTGAAAGCTTGAGGCAACACAACAAGGCCCTAGCACAGGACTGGACGTGGAGCCACCTTGCCAGCAGTGCTGAGTCTGTGCCCTCACCAGTAAACTGTGTGTCCGGAGGTGGCACGGGGTCTCATGGCATTCATCTCCTCCATGGGTACCTCGACCTCAGACCGTGCCAGCGCAGGGAAACATCTGCTGCATGGCAGGTTCCCCTGTGAAAAGCACCAGAAAGCTGTGGCTGGAGCTCTGAGAAGCTTTGTCCCAAGTGACATGGACCTGTGAAGATACTGTGATCTTTCACAGCCAGAGTGCGTCCATGTAAAACCTGACCAGTGCTGTGGGAAAGAGGGAGGTCGGAGGACTCGGGTAGTCAGAATGTGCAAGTACAGGCTGTATCTCTGGGGGTGTCCCTGCTGTTCCTGGGAAGCATCATCTGTGTGCAGAAATTGCATCAGGCAGAGTTCAGCAGCACCACGGCCTGAAGCAGAATCTCTCCAGTCTTCCCTGGGTTGCCAAGTGCTCAAAATTCTCCTGCTGACTGTTTTTGACTTACAGCAGGTGGAAAGTTTCCTTTTTTTTTTTTTTTTTTTGTTTGTTTGTTTTTTGTTTGTTTATTTGTTTTTGTTTTTTTTTGGTTTCCTGGCAGCAACTGTTTGTCGGTGAAGACCTGGGTTTCCAGTAACATTTAAAAGCAACAGTGCTTTTTTAAAAATTTTTTCTGGGGGAAGCTGGTAGTGGTGGTAATTCTTTTCCTGACATTACAAACAAGTGCTGAGTGTCAAAGGTTTTTCCATTTTGGGTGAGAAGGAAACAATGCTATGACCTGGCAGCACTTTGTGGGAACTGCTGCTTGGGCACATGATGTTTCTGACATGGATTGCACCTCCTGAAACGCTTCATGGCTTTCTTTCCACATGATGTGCTATTTTCCTCCTTTAAGACTGGAGGATATAGTGCATCGTGGGAGGAGTCCAGCCAAGGACTGTGGCTTCTTAAGTAGCTTGCAGGGGACATCAGAAATGACAGTCCCTCAGACTGCTGCAGTCTGTCCAGTTACACAGCATGGGTACATTTTCCTGGGGTCAGAAGCTGCCCTGGCTCTGAGGGTGGGCTGATGAGTGGGCATAGTGGGGGCTGTCACTTCGTTGTTCAAGCTGTGATGAGCCACTCAAGTGCAAAGTACTTTCATTCTGTAGAAACAAAAGCCTAAAACCCAAGATGCACTGATGGCTCGATGAAAAACTAGTTAAGTCAGATTGGTGTGCTTGCCTAAGGTAGTTGGTGACAACATCTGACAAGCCAGAACTTGCTCATCTGCTCACTGAAATCACGCCAATCCAAAGTGGTGACTGCTTGCTTGGAGGGCTGGAGAAGGCTTGTGCACAGTGGTCCTGTAATCGGATGGTGCTGGACTTGCCTGGTCTTGCTTAGCACACAAGGTCGTATGTTTCTAGCACAGCACAGGTTCTCTTTCTGGCTGCCAATGGCAGTAGATGAATCAGAGAATGCACACAAGAGTCTTGGGTTGTGGTGGTGTGCTGACAAGCCTGGAGGGTACGTGGCCCATACTTCTGCACAGCGCTAGGTCATAAGCTTGCCGACCCACTGGCTTGTGCTGTAGGGCTCCTTCCCTTTTTAATCAAGTCAAAACTGCTCATTTTCTGGGTCCTAGCTCAGCTTCTTCAACATGGAGAGGCCAAGCTGAAGAGGTCAGGACCTTCACCTGGTCAGAGGGACATCGGCTCAGCTGTGCAGTCCTTGTTAAGAAAGCAGGCCATCCTGTGGTACCAAAGCAGTTATAAGGAGAGGTGATCAGACAAGCAGCTGACATAGGGATATGGAGGATAACAGACCTCAATCCTATTAGTGAAAGCTGGCAATATTGAGTGGTGCTTGAGGGTGTTTTCCTTGTGAGGAGAAGCAGTGCTGCTGTAATGCGTGAGGGGACTGACATCATGACACACGAGGATGTTTGTAGCTATGGGGAGGATCCTGCTCTGGACCCTCCTCCTTGGGCAGCAGGATGAGGCCTAGATGCGTCCATGACTCTCACATGGCAGAAACTTTTGTGTGGACAATTTGGGCTGGCCTTTGATCTGGGCAAGCCCCATGGGAATGCAGCTTGTCTCCGCAAAAGCTAGGGAAACATCACAGATTTGCTCATTTGCTTATATTGTGTTGACTTATGAGACAGGATGACCATAGTGATTTTTTTTTTCCTTTTTTTTCCCCTCTTTTTGCAAGGGTTGTGTTATTTAACTGTGTGGTTGTGGAAACTGTAACAGAAGCAGCTCAATCACAGCCAAATAATGACAGCAGCATGGCCCACCCCAGCCCACGTATTCATGTTCCTTTTTCCTTAGCTGTTCACCTGCCTTGCTGCAGGGGCTGGAGATGGGAGCCATGACAGGGGCCTGTAACAATCCTCAATTTCTATAAAAAAAATCCTTGGTTGTTGGAAGAGAAAGGAGGCCCGCTCTGACAGTGTCTGCTGTGTTTGCATGGAGATGAGCCTGGGCAGAGTCCTGAGGGATGTTGAAGCTGGGAGGTAATGGGTGAATGCTGGCTGCTGGGCTGTACTTGTGGATGTGGGCTCTGCCTCCATGACCACATGCCATCCAGCTGCTCCTGCTTCTGGGCAGAGCTCAAATCATGAGTACTGGGCAGTCTCAGTAGCATTTCAGGGTTGGTGTCTTGGGTAAAATGTCTCCTCAGAAGAGGGGTGCCCTTGTGGGCCAGGTGCTACACAGGCAGAAACATTCTTGGAGGGGTTTTTGGTATCGTCTTCCCAGTTGGGGTTTGCTTGCATTCTGGTGGGAGTCCAGGTTGCCATGGAAGCTTGAATTCTGTTCCTCTGGCCCAGCTGTTTCCCCTGACCATATCTCAGAGAACATCTTTAGAAGCTACTATGTGGAAAATCTGTAAATTACTGTTCTGTCCCAGTGTCTTGCCAGGGCTGGCTGACCTTCAAAAGCTTTCGTGCAGACATGCCCAGTCCTGCCAAAAGTGTCTTCTGATGCAGCCCAGGCTCACAATGAGCTATGTTCATCAAGAATGAGCTCAGTTTTCTGCTGCCTGCCTAGGAAGCAAAGAACGTGCTTACTCTGTGGTGGTACTTGGACAAGAGCAGCAGCTGCAGGAGCAGACATTGCCAGTTATATCAATAGCTTCCTACCCTGTAGTTGACCCATTACATGACCAAGATCCCCCTGGCTGGTCAGCAGAGATGCGCGTTTGGCTGTGTGAGAACCTGCCTGTTCTCCTGAACCTGCATCTGCCTGATCCAAGCAACTTCACACCCAATTCTGCTGTTGAGGGTGAAGACTCCTTCCTTGGTTGAGGGACCACAGACTGTGTCTCTCATCCCACAGGAGCCCAGGCTTTCTCCACAGTCAGGGGTGTTTATTGGCTGGGGAGGACTTCAACAAGAACCTGGGCTGAAGCTTTCTTTTGCTGTCCCTGTGATCTCTGGAAGCAGGTGGAAAAAAAATAATGTGGCTTTCTGACAGCAGAGAGGCTGAGCATGAGCTGAAGGGCTTCTTCGTGCTGTTCTCCAAACTAAGGAGACAGGCCATGTGGCAAAATAGAACACCTTGCTGCTGCAGTTCCTGCTTTTCAGAGTTTGTGAGGGCAATATACGGTAGATAACTGGTCTCCAGGGAAGACCATACCTGATGAGTTGGGGTAGCCCAGGCAGGGACCAGCCTTGCTTTGTCTCTGAACTGCACAGGGTAAGGATTTTTACCACCAGCTACACGGGAAGTAAAAATCATAGAATCATAGAAGGGTTTGGGTTGGAAGGGACCTTAAAGATCATCTAGTTCCAAACCCCCTGCCATGGGCAGGGACACCTTCCAATAGATCAGGTTGCTCAAAATCCCATCTAACCTGGCCTGAATGTTTCCAGGGATGGGGCATCCACAACCTCTCTGGGCAACCTGTTCCAGTGTTTCACGACCCTCACTGTAAAAAAATGTCTTCCTTATAACTAGTCTGAATCTACTCTCTTCTAGTTTAAAACCATTACCCCTTCTCCTTTTGCTACAGGCCCTACTAAAAACTCTGTCCCCACCCTTTAAATTCTGAAAAGCTGCAATAAGGTCTCACTGGAGCCTTCCCTTCTCCAGGCTGAACAACCCCAACTCTCTCAGCTTTCCTCACAGGAGAGGTGCTCCATCCCTCTGATCATTTTGGTGGCCCTCCTCTGGACCCACTCCAACAGGTCCCTGTCTTTCTTGTACTGAGGACTCCAGAGCTGGATGCAGTACTCCAGGTGGGGTCTCACCAGAGTGGAGTAGAGGGGCACAATCACCTCCCTCAACCCGCTTGTCACACTTCTTTTGATGCAGCCAAGGATACGGTTGGCTTTCAATCCCTTCATCCCCAAGCCTGTATTGATACAGGGCGTTGCCCTGACCTGTGTGCAGGACCTTGCACTTGGCCTTGTTGAACCTCAAGAGGTTCATATGGGCTCACTTCTCAAGCTTGTCCAGGTCCCTCTGAATGGCATCCCATCCCTCAGGCACGTCAACCGCACCACTCAGCTTGGTGTTGTCTGCCAACTTGATGAGGATACACTCAATCCCACTGTCTATGTTATTGATGAAGATATTAAATGATACTTGTCCAAGTGTAGACCCTGAGGGACACCACTCATCACTGATCTCCATCTGGACACACAACCATCCAGCCAATTCCTTACCCATTGAGTAGTCCACCTATTAAATCCATCTCTCTCCAGTTTAGAAAGAAGGATGTTGTGGGGGACCGTGTGAATGGCCTTACAGAAGTCCAGATAGATGACATCAGTAGCTCTTCCTTCATCCACTGATGTAGTTGCTTCATCGTAGAAGGTCACTAGGTAGGTCAGGCAAGAATTGCCCTTGGTGAAGCCAGGCCAGCTGTCTTGAATCACCTCCCTGTCCTTCATGTGCCTTAACATAGCATCTAGGAGGATCTGTTCCATGGTCTTCCCAGGCAGAGAGGTGAGGCTGACAGGCTTGTCGTTCCCAGGGTCCTTCTTTCCAGCCTTTTTAAAAATGGGTGCAATGTTTCCCTTTTTCCAGTCACTGGGGACTTCACCTGACTACCATCACTTCAAATATCACGGAGAGTGGCTTGGTAACTACATCAGCCAATTTCCTCAGGACTCTGGGATGCATCTCATCAGGTCCCATAGACTTACGTATGTTCAGGTTCCTCAGGTGGTCTTGAACCTGCTTACAGTGCTCCCCCAGTCCCTGCCTTGAGGTCCATCCACTTGAGAGGTGTGGGAGGAGAGATTGCCAGTGAAAACTGAGGCAAAAAAATTTGAGTACCTCAGCCTTCTCCTCATCCGTTGTTATCAGTTTGCCAGTCATGTTCATCGGGGTGGTACACTTTCTTTGACCTTCCTTTTCTGGCTGACATACCTATAGAAGCCCTTATTATTCTTTACGTCCCTTGCCAAGTTCAGCTCCAGCTGCACCTTGGCCTTCCCTACACAATCAGGCAACACCCCTGTGCTCTTTCCAGTATACCTGTCCCTGTTTCCACTGCCTGTGCATTTCCTTCTTGCCCTTTAGTTTGACCAGGAGGTGTAGATGCACCATCGTCCACGTTATCAGTTGACTGACCTTCCAAATCCAGACCCTCGTACCTGTTGTATAAAGGCATCTGGGAAGGCAAGGTAGGCAAGGAGGGGGTTCACCTGCCACCCTGAGCACAGACTTGCCTCCATTCACTCCTTTCCTTTTACTGCCTTCTCCCTAGTGGTGGGAGGATACAGGATGGCTTTCATCTTGTGTTTTTTCTGGTGGATGTTTCTGTCTCAGGGAGCAGAGCATGGTTCCACCAGCACCTTCAGCCTTTTTGGCAAGAATAGCTACAGTCTGGATACTGGCAGGACTGTGGACTTGTCTATATTCCTCTACTCTGCTATGAAAAGGTAAAGGGGAAGCAAGACATGACAAAATGCACAGCCCGGTCATGTATTTTTCACAGCTTGTTCTCGAAGGTGGCTTTCACAGCTGTAGTGTGCAGCATCCTCATAGCACTGCATGCATGGCACAGATACCTCTGCTTTTTCTCCAGGGGAACTGCTGAAGTTCAACATCACTGTGATTACTTTGAAGCCCAAGAGCTCTGGTCTGGAACTAACCATCTGTCAAAGGACAAGAGGAAAGATAAGACACTGAGGCTGCATTAACAGCAATGAATGATGTCAGGACCAGCAATCTTGCTGCTTTTGGGAGGCTCATCAGCCCCAGGGGGAGGCTCCTTCCAAAGGAGCATTTGGAAGAGGACAAGAGGCCATTTTTGGAGATGGGAGCCCCTCCTGAGGAACAGCAGACTGCTTTTTAAAGATCTAACAGAGTGCGCAGGTTTTGACCTTGCGTTGAAAGAGAGATTTGGTTTCGATGAAAAGCAGAGGGGACTAGCACAAAGCACTGTATTTACACTTTGGGCCATGGCACTCACTGCCATTGAATCTTACTGCCTGTATTTTCAACACCATGGATTTTGACTGAGCCCTAAGGCTTTTGTAGTTAAGGGAAACAGATGTTTAGAACTTGTAGACACATCTGCAGAAGGAATGGTCTCCCCCACAGCTGCTGCGGAGGTTGCTGCTAGTGTTGAGATCCCTGGCATGTTAGGGTGGCCAGAGAAAGGGTTTGTGATCAGACAACCTTGTTGCATGTGGTGAGGCTTCCTCTGAGGGCTGCGTAGGATTAGCTGGAGCTTAGAGGCTGGACCTGGCAGCTCTCCTGATTATTTCTGCTGTAAGCATTATTGCAGGGTGGCTGGAAGGCTTACTTGAAGATGGGAGGTGGAAGAAGCCTTAAAGGCCCTTTACTCCCTTAGTAACTTCACATGTGAGGCTGGAGTACTTCATTAATCTTTGTGTATGTCGTGGTTTAACCCCAGCCAGCAACTAAGCACCACGCAGCCGCTCACTCACTCCCCCCCATCCAGTGGGATGGGGGAGAAAATCAGGAAAAGAAGTAAAACTCCTGGGTTGAGATAAGAACGATTTAATAGAACAGAAAAGAAGAGACTAATAATGATAATGATAACACTAGTAAAATGACAACAGTAGTAATAAAAGGATTGAAATGTACAAATGATGCGCAGGGCAATTGCTCACCACCCGCCGACCGACACCCAGCCAGTCCCCGAGCGGCGGAAAAAAACCCTGCCCCCCCCTTCCCAGTTCCTAAACTAGATGGGACGTCACATGGTATGGAATACACTGTTGGCCAGTTTGGGTCAGGTGCCCTGGCTGGGCATGAGAAGCTGAAAAATCCTTGACTATAGTCTAAACACTACTGAGCAACAACTGAAAACATCAGTGTTATCAACATTCTTCACATACTGAACTCAAAACATTGCACTGTACCAGCTACTAGGAAGACAGTTAACTACATCCCAGCTGAAACCAGGACAGTGTAGCTACACAGGCTCCTGATACATGATCCCTAAACCCCACAGAGAGCAAGTTACAGTAATTGGGTACCTGCTGCCAAGGCTGGCTTCATCTTCCACTGGCATCATCATCAGCGCTGGCAGCAACAGTGGTAAGGCAAATGTTGATCATTTGCTTTTCAGGTAGAAAACTGTATTTTGTAAAGAAGAAAATGTAATTGTTCTGCATCTGCTATAAATACATGTATTCTCACAGTAGTATTTGTGTCATAGCTGCTGATTCCCAGTATTTAGAACAAATCAGGCCCCAAACTTCAGGAAATTTAAAGCAAACAAAAAAACTTGAATTACTCTCCATTTGCCTTGTGGGGATGTACCTGGGATCACGTATCAAGGGTGATCAAGGGTGTTTTTGTTGTCAGATTCTTCACTCTCATGGTAAAAATCAAACCGAATCTGAAACTTCCAGCCAGCAGTATAACTCTAGAGCAGGGGCTCTGGGAACATCAGTATGAGGGTGGCTGGGCTGTAATGAGTTGTCAGGGCTGACGGAGTGCTGCAGAAAGATCTTGTACGTGCACCCTCTGTGTTGCCAGCAGCTGGGTGTGCTGTGCTGCCCTGCCAAGTCCAGCAAGCCACTAATGTCCACAGGAAGTTTTGGGAGCTTTGCAGGGAGGTGCAGGTGCAAGGGAGCCCTTAAAAGCAGAAGAAAGGAATTTTCCTCGGCTGGCTTTACCACCTCTGACAATGCCTATGGGAGAAGGCAGAAGACAGGTCATCTTTTTCACTGTGTCCCAGGTCTCAGAGCTCAGCACAGACAGCTGGAGTCAGACCTGCCCATGATGTCCTCCCATCTGCTTCCCTGCAGGCTGCCTGTTGTTCTGGTCGTCTCAGGTGGCCTGCCTGATGTCTCTAGCAGAATCAAAAAGCTGTATAAGAAAAGCCACCATGCTGAATATCCTGAAGAGAGCCAGAGGTCATTTAACCTAGGTTATCCTTGTTCTCTCTGCTGGTTATTATGAGGAAGTCTGGATTTTGGACTGGTGCTGTCTCAGCAATGTGTGCTGGTGCAAGGTGCTGATGGGGGGGAAAGAATTGCAGGAGCAGAACAAAGACTGTGTCCCCACAAACCATTATACTCTTCTTAGCCTTACAGGGCTGCTTGCCATGTACACAGGGGTCCGTGTGTTGAAGGCTTGCTGTGTGGGCAATGAGCAAGTGAATCACAAGCAGCAGACCTCTGTTCACCTAGAGGAGCACTGATGTGCCACAGCTCTTTGTCGGTACCCGTTATTGTACTGTGCTTTGGGGGCTGGAGGGGGACGGGGCACATTGTACACTATTTGGATTTTTATTATTGCCTTTCTTGAGATTGCACTCTACTGACAGGCATCCATTACAAGAAATACTTGGAAAGATGCTCCCAAATGAGTGAAGATATGGGTGGACAATATCCAGAGCTGTTTTATGGCAGCTTATTGCAACTATTTCTCTTCATGCGGTCCTCTGCCATCAGTGAGTGGAGGAGATCTGCTGATTCTGACTGCTGCTCCTGCTGCTACATTTTGATGGTAGTGAACACTTTAAAACAAAGATGTAATTTCAAAAACACCAGTAAAACTTTTGTCCATCGGAAAATTTCAGTTTGATGAACTAATGCTTTCCATGTAATGACATGAGAAAAATTGAAGTATTCTCCTTGAAAGTTGGTTTGTTTTTTTTTTTTCTTGACAGTCAAATCTGGGCTAGCTGGCTGAATACTCCTCCATCTGGTGCTGCCTGCCTGATTGCGCATTCAGCACCCATTTCTTCACAGCTTCCTCTCCTTGTACAGCAGGCTGCCACCAACTTTCTGCTCCACTTTGAGCAGATGAGAACTGGGTGATATGAGATCAGATCTATGTTGTCCTTGTTTGCAGCAGGGGTGGAATATATGAAGCTGCTGTGCCACTGCAGTGGCTGAAAGGGAGGCTGTAGAAAAAAAGGCTAGTGGGGAAGCAGTATTCTCACTGCTGTGGCAGAAGTGGATGACATACAGTGAAGGCTGGCAGTTCTCCTTGTGTCCTCTGTTCCTCCATGCAGATGACAATGCACTTCCCGACACTGCTGTCTGCTGTACCGCCCTGTGGCTGCATGCTCTGAGGTTTGCTAAGGCCCTGATCTTCAAGTCGGTGTTGTTCCCTGAAGACCCAGAATCACCCACACAGGTTTCCTCTGAGGCACCAGGCAATGGCTGTCTGGATGGGTCAGTTAGCCATGCAAATACGTGGCAAGTCTTAATTTCCTCTGACAGAGTTTAAGGATCTTTGTGTATTAGGATCCTAGCCCACTCAAGCCGCTTAGTGACGTGCTCAAGGGCTTGGCTCAAAAATAGTTGCAGAAGGGCAAGTGGAAGAAGGACTCAGGTCAGAGCTTTTGTAGGACATCTTTCAAGTAAGGAGGAGGTGCCAACTGCACACGCATGATGGGTCTGTGCAAAAGGCTGGGTAATCCTGTCCCACTCAGCACATGTGCAGGTGCCTGTGTACCCTGGGGACACCACGAGAAAGAAGGCTGCTACCTTGTGTTTTGCACTATTGTTCTCACCAACAAGGAGGGGCTGGTAGGGAATGTGAAGCTCAAGGGCAGCCTTGGCTGCAGCGACCATGAAATGGTGGAGTTCAAGATCCTTAGGGCAGCAAGGAGGATGCATGGCAAGCTCGCTACCCTGGACTTCAGGAGAACAGACTTTAGCCTCTTCAGGGATCTGGTTGGTAGAGGACCATGGGATAAAGCCCTGGAGGAAAGAGAGGCACAAGAGAGCTGGTTAATATTCAAGAATGGAAGGAAACAGGAGACCTGGTTACCTGGGACATGGAGAAGGCTGAGGTGCTCAATGACTTTTTTGCCTCAGTCTTCACCTGCAGGTGCTCCAGCCCTACCGCCCAAGTTGTAGAAAGCAAAGGCAGGGACTGGGAGAATGAAGAACCACCCGCAGTAGGAGAAGATCAGGTTCGAGACCATCTGAAGGTGCACAAGTCCATGGGACCTGATGAGATGCATCCGTGGGTCCTGAGGCAACTGGTGGATGAAGTGGCTGAGCCACTATCCATCATATTTGAGAAGTCGTGGCAGTCCAGTGAAAGTTCCACTGACTGGAAAAGGAGAAATGTAAACACTATTTTTAAAATGGGAAAAAAAGGAAGACCTGGGGAACTACAGGCCAGTCAGTCTCACCTCTGTGCCTGGCAAGATCATGGAGCATATCCTGCTGGAAACTATGCTAAGGCACATGGAAAACAAGGAGGTGATTAGTGACAGCCATCATGGCTTCACTAGGAGCAAATTGTGCTTGACAAATTTGGTGGCCTTCTACAATGGGGTTCCAGCGTTGGTGGATAAGGGAAGAACAATGGACGTCATCTACCTGGACTTGTGCAAAGCATTTGACACTGTCCACATGACATCCTTGTCTCTAAATTGGAGAGACATGGATTTGACAGGTGGACCACTCAATGGAAGAGGGATTGACTGGATGGTTGTACTCAAAGAGTTGAGGTCAACAGCTCAATGTCCGAATGTAGACCAGCGACAAGTGGCATTCCTCAGGGATCACTGTTGGGACCGGTGCTGTTTAACATCTTTGTCGGTGGCATGGACAGTGGGACTGAGTGCACCCTCAGCAAGTTTGCCAACGACACCAAGCCATGCGGTGCGGTCGACACACTGGAGGGAAGGGATGCCATCCAGAGGGACCCTGACAGGCTTGAGACATGGGCCTGTGCAAACCTCATGAAGTTCAACAAGGCCAAGTGCAAGGTTCTGCACCTGGGTCAGGGCAATCCCAAGCACAAATACAGTCTGGGCAATGAGTGGATTGAGAGCAGCCCTGAGGAGAAGGACTTGGGGGGTATTAGTGGATGAAAACCTGAGTATGACATGGCAATGTATGCTCGCAGCCAAGAAAGCCAATTGCATCCTTGGCTGCATCAAAAGAAGTGTGACAAGCGGGTTGAGGGAGGTGATTGTGCCCCTCTACTCCACTCTGGTGAGACCCCACCTGGAGTACTGCATCCAGCTCTGGAGTCCTCAGTACAAGAAAGACAGGGACCTGTTGGAGTGGGTCCAGAGGAGGGCCACCAAAATGATCAGAGGGATGGAGCACCTCTCCTGTGAGGAAAGCTGAGAGAGTTGGGGTTGTTCAGCCTGGAGAAGGGAAGGCTCCAGTGAGACCTTATTGCAGCTTTTCAGAATTTAAAGGGGGCTTATAAGAAAGATGGGGACAGAGTTTTTAGTAGGACCTGTAGCGATACGACAAGAGGTAATGGTTTTAAACTAGAAGAGAGTAGATTCAGACTAGATATAAGGAAGGCATTTTTTTACAGTGAGGGTCGTGAAACACTGGAACAGGTTGCCCAGAGAGGTTGTGGATGCCCCATCCCTGGAAACATTCAAGGCTAGATTGGTTGGGGCTCTGAGCAACCTGATCTATTGGAAGGTGTCCCTGCCCATGGCAGGGGGTTTGGAACTAGATGGTCTTTAGAGTTCCCTTCCAACCCAAGCCCTTCTATGATTTTATGGAAATATCTGTCAGACCTGCCTCTTCTAAGACACCTATTGTTTGGCTCAAACACTCTGGTTTACTGAAAAGACAATGTGTTTTTTTTTTCTCTTTTAGTATTCCATATGTTTTATTTAATCATTTATGTTTGTTTTTCAAGATTCTCCTCCTTGTCCTGCAGGTTAAGAGACTTTCTCCAGAAATTCTGTTCTGTGAAGCACAGCAGAAGCACAGGAAGGAAAGGCTTCCTTTCTGCAAAGTAAAAGATATGGGGCAGGGGTAGAGGGTGGAGCTGCACATGGAGGTAATGAGAAATCACCAGAGAACAATTGATCTCAGTGCAGCAGTAGCTGAAGCAGGTGACTTCTAGACATCCAAACAGAGAGCCTCTTGGGAGGAAGGACCAGCTGCAAGCAGGACTTTCCCTGTGGTTCAGAGGGGAATGCTAGAACATTTGGAGGGATGTAGGAAAGCCAAAGCACTTTATGCTACTGAGAAGAGAGATAAAGTCAGAAGATGGATGCAGCCACACTGTTGCATGAGTGTTACAGTGTCTATGGAGCTGACTGTCAGAAGCAGTGAAATACTGAGGCTGAAAAGGAACACATTAAGCATAGACAATGACTGCTCAGGCTTCGGTTTGACATGTCCTATGTGTGTCTTTCAGGCTGCAGAGCTGCTATGCTTCTACTTGTTCTGTGGGTACCTCCCAGTCACCCTCTGGAAAGGTAGCGGGTTTCTCATCCTACAAGCTCTAGTTGCCTTCAGAAAACACCACTTGATTGCAAGGGTACTCATTTTCTGTTCAGAGATGCTGCTCAGAGGCAGACACAGAAGCAGTGTGCCTGCAGGAGCAGTTCTGAATTGTGTTGCATAAGAAAGAGCAGCCAAGAGGATGCTCAGTGAAAGAACTCCTGAAGAGTCGAATTTTATGGCCCTCTTGTTCGTCCATTGCTACACAGGCAGGTAGTGAAAAAGGCCAGAATGGCTTCCTGGGAGGGAAAGACACATCAGCAAATGTTGGTCCTGTCCTCTCATCCTTGTTAGAAAAGATGAGTTTGGGGGAGTGTTGTGAGTTCGGAGGGCGCTGAGGGGAAGAGGTCCAGTTTGTGTTGAGACAAAATGCTTTGTGCCTCATTTCTGTCAGCTTCCAACCATCTCTTTTATATCTTGTTATTCTGAAGTTAACTGACTGATATTTCTGCTACAGCAGAGCTCCTACTATGGACCAGCAGCCTGCTGTCCTGTGCACTGTCCCAGCGTAACAGACAATGTCCCTGAGGTGCAGAACTTACTGTCTGAGCAGAGGACACAAGAGAGGAGCTTGGGACATAGAAATCTTGCAAGCTGACCAGAAGACACAGTGTGAAAGGTGGATATAATAATTCTGTTTCCTTGCTGAAATACAACTGAAAAACAAAGAGTTGATATTCTTCATGACTTCTTGTAGATGCAGACATATTTTCTGTTTCATTTTGTGTTTGGTTCACTTGCACCCCACCATTCTTTCCAGTGTTTCAATGAGTAATGAAAATGGTATGTGGCTACAGGCTTTCTGTATCTTGGAAGGTACAATGTTAAAGTGGCAAATTATCTGGTTTGATAGAGGAATTGTGAACTAGCAGGTTCAGTTTGGGATCTGGAAGCTGACCTAGACTTTGCATCTTCAAAAGAAGGAACGTTTTTAGGTGCAATTAAAGTCACAATGAATTAACCAGGTCTGAGCCAAACCCTTCTAACACTGCAGTTCTTCAGCTCTGTAGGACTAAAAACATCCTATCAACAGCAGAGGGTAAACACAGAGCAGGTTGGGTGAGTGACCATTTTTGAATTGTTGAACTAGAGCTTTTAAATGGAAGATCCAGGATGAGCCACTCACTTTACTGATTTCTGGAACCACATATGTTTGTAGAGCTCCAGGACTAGTAGACATCAGTACACTGGAACAGTTTTATCAGAGACAAATTTGAGCTTATGACCTTGGTTTAGAGACTGCTTCTGCTAGTGCAAACAACAGTGTGCTGCAGCTTGCACTGGCCACAAGTTTCTTCCTTCATTACTGCTCTCTGTAGAATTAATGTGGTTGCATTAATCCGAGAGGAAATCTGTCACAGGGAGGGAATACACCAGCTCTCTGCCTGAGGCTGAAGTTTGTGTACTTGTCCCTGAAATGATGGTCAATGGAAGAATTGTGTCTAGTTTGGATCAATGTACAGGCGGGTGTTACCAAACTTACCATTCAGAGATCCCAGACTAAAATAGAGAAGAGCTTTGCTATGACTAGGTATGGCAACTTTCTCTTGTTGAGAAAAGAGATCACTGGATCCAGAAACCTTGAAAAAGGAATTCAGAGGTTACTGGGTTATTCTCTGTCATGAGAAGTTAATGCAGTATGACCACCAACATGGACTAACCAAAAGCACCAGGCAGGGGAGACTGGATGGGCAGGAAGAATCATAGTAAGCATTACAGATGTTAACATCCTCTGTTAAAGCACATAGTCTTCCCAAGGTGCCAATGAATCACTTCATTACAAAAGAGTTGTGAATTGGTGTTGGTAACTCTGAACAGTGTCTAGGTTTCCCCAATCTTTTATCATTCTGTTTTCCTGTGATTTCTGTCACTTTCAGGTAAATGGAAGATTTGGAGACTAACTTAATCCAAACACGCAAAGCATGTAGAATAGAGCAAATGGTAGCAAAATGGCTTCATCGCTCTCGGGATGGTGCATCCAGGTAAACATGTTTTTTGTGAAAGGAATATCTGTTCATCACCTTTGATTAGAGACAGCAGAAGCTTGTTTGCAACAAACAGAGGGCAACAAACAGAGGCAGTCACAGGTTGCAGATCTTACTCATTGTTTCAGTTGTTCTTAGGAAATTTGCATACAGTGGTCCCTAGAAAAAACTGTTTTTAAGCACCCCCCTTTGTTTCCAGGGACCAATGTTCCTCCTTTCACACATTCTGGTTTTGTGAGCCACATATGCAGAAATACAATACTGCTCAATGTGAAATGTGCTTTTCTTGAAGATGGGGTTGTACTTCTCTTTGTGTCTTGCTATTTGCCCATCTTTTTAGTGCAAGACTGGGTTGCATTTACAAGGGATCCTGGCCCACAGCTGTTTTACTTTCCTAAGGTCTGTGAATCAAAATTAAGCTGGATTGGATCCTGGCTGAAGCAGAGAGCTGTAAATTCTCTCACAGCCTTGCTTGATAAAGGTGTTGCTGTGACCTGTGGAGGTCAGGGCTTGCTGCGGGGCACACCTGGAGTTCTCTCCCCGTGTGACTGCTGGGCTGGGGTGGCTGAAAGAGTTGTGGTTACAACCAGCTGGTGCCACTGGTCTGATATCTTCAGCTTTCTGTGCAGCCTGGTGGATCCCTACTGCCTGCACAGTGCAGAGCCACCCATGGTTACCCAGGGAAGTGCTGACCTCTCTGTGTATTGGTGCAGTCCACTGAATGTGGAAGTGTGTGTATCTGTGTGATTCTATGCCCCTTTGATAAAGTATCTTCCGACTATATCTTAATCACCAGCTTCTTGTCTCACAGGGGCAGAGTGTCTGTGACAGACAGCACCAGTGATGGCAGTGGCCAGCCTGCCAGCCGTGTCAAACTTACTGTCACAGTATACAAAGATTTGGTCCTCCATCACTACGGCTTTGAGATTTGTCCAAACCTTCCTCTTACAATTGCATCTGTCACTGCAGGTAAGCACTGTTTCCTTCTCCCTACAATCACAGGTGTGAGAAGCCTGAACTGTCCCAGATGGCCTTAGTGATAAACTCCTGCCAGGTATTTATGAGTTCCTCAGGTACCTCTGGTTGGCACATGATCCTTGAATACAGAGGGCAAAAGCCTGTGTGCCTGTGGCGTGCAGAGTGCTTGAACTTCCACCTGATTCTGATGGCATGGAAGAAATCTAAGCCAATGGCAGCTTCACTGCTAATCCTTTGCCTGCATTCGGAGACAGCTGATCTTCAGGGATGCAAAGAGCTGCTTCAAAGCAAAGTTCTTTCTGGTATTTTATCTGAATTGCAAAGGAAGAACTTCATCTAATCTTAGAGTTCTTACTCTGCAGTGGCCCTGGTGATCTGTTGTTGAAAATGCTCTCTGGGCTTACAGCCCTGTAATGCAGAGAGGATCACTGCTAGTAGTTACATGCAGGCCAGGTGAAATTCTGCTTTAGTCAAGCAGATCAACTCTTCCAGTTATAAAAGGGGGGGATATAACTCTGTTTTTAAGGTGGCGTGGGGTTTTTGAATAAAAAACTGTGAACATGTTTTTATTTACCTTTTATTTTTTTAATGGGTACACAAACATGCCTGCTTTTTACCTGTTGGTGTGAGTGTGACAGCCAGAGAAAGACTATGCCCAAGCTGGGCAAGTAGGTATTGTGGAGAGGGTGCCTGGAGAGCTGGCCTGGGCTCTGCCTCTGGCCACCCATGTGGGCTGTGGCATCCCCCATCTGCCTGAGGGAACGGCCTGTCCAAGTGCTCTTGCTTGTGGGATGTTTGGCATAAAGGCACTGCAGTATGGTCTCTGTCTTTTTACAGTGCTTTTGAGTGAAATTTTCTCTATGCCCCTTCCCATGTGAAACGTGGCTAAATTAGCTGAGTCTTGGGGTCTAAGAAGTGGGGAAGGAGGTTTTCTGTGACCTAGCTTTTCTTTTTTCCTAATCAGAGAGAATCAACATTTTATTAAAACTGAGGCACAAAGAAACCTGTCCCCTTAATTCCTGTCCTTTGCTGTGGGAGCCCATGGCTGAAAGCCCCGTGTTTAATTTCAAATTATTGTCTTTGTTTTTGCCTTTCATGTATGCTACCTGACACCAGGGTCTCCCTTGAGGGACAGGTGGCAGGTGCTAGGTGGGTGCATGGGCAAACCTGTCTGGCAGAGAAATTCAGTAGTGTGCCTTGGCCAGCAGGCTGGCTATGGTGGAGCTGGGGGCTGCATGCACGCTCCTCCTTCTCAGACCAGAGGTCCACCTGCTTCTTAGCCCCTTGGATCCTGTGGCTGCTACTCTCCTGGGAAGCAAAGCTCAGAAACCATCTTCTTCCCTTGTTGGGGGTCCTCCCAGCAGACGGCGTGGTTAAGGAGACCTTCTCCGTGCTCTCCTGGGTTGCAGAGGGGACTCACCGTGCTGGGAATCCATCCCACGTCTCCCAAGGACAGCTGCAGCACCTTGCTCTGCATGCTGGGAGTGCCAAGCCCTGGCTTGTGTGCTGTATATTCTCAGCCGCTGGGATGTAACCCACTGGGTGCAGACCCCTCAGAGAGGGAATGCCGTGCCGTAGCAGCTAACCGGAGGCCTCTGCGGGCTTGCAGGCAGGTGAAGGGCAAGGCTAGCCCGCAGTCCTCCTGTGGTTTTGTGAGACCCTGTGAGCCCTTCTGCTGCACCCCAGGAAGGCGGTTGTTCGAGGACCGTGTGGTGGGCCGTGACGAGGGAGAAGACACGCACAGGAGTGATTTTTCTGTGGTGCAGGAGCAGCTTGTGGGGCAGGAGGATGGCCCGGGCGAGGCGCCATGGACACAGGCAGTGGTAGCCCAGCTGGCATCGGCACCCCACATCCTTCGGCCCCTTTTTATTTTGCCATCCAGAGGCAGCTGCTGAGGCAAAGGGGGTGCTGGGTGGGAAGAGCAGCTCGCAGTGAGTGTCAGGTCTGCCGTCGCGGTGCTGTCGTGACTAACAACGTGCCGGTTGCCCGCAGGGAGCACCGCTGAAGGGAAGCTGCAGCCGGGCGACCAGCTCCTGCTGATAAACTCCACAGCGGTGGACGACATGTCTGTCAGACGAGCAGCTGATATCATCAGGTGTGGTCCCGCATGGCCTGCGGGGATGAGAGGTGGCAGAGGGCTGAGAGGAGAGGCGCGGGGACTGGGGTCTCACCAAGGGTTGCAAAGGTGCATGGCTGCGTGGGGCTGGCCCCCCCCCCCCCAAACAGAGGAGGATGACCTTGCTGCGCTCAGTGGGGGCCTGCCCCACGGGGACGAGTCCGCCCCGCAGCTGAAGGGCACAGCAGCCCAGGAGAGCGGGGTTTCCCCGGCTTTCTTCTGCCGTCGGTGCTTGGTGGGCTGCGCCCTGCCTGGCTGAGACCCCTTCCCTCACAGGGGAGGTGGAGGGGCCGAAGGGCCGTTGCTGGTGCTGCCTGCTGCGACGCTGGGGAGGAAGGCGCAGGCGGCTGCTGACCCTGGCTGACTGCATGTCTCTGTTACAGGGAGGCCGGTGACGAGCTCCTCCTAACCGTCCTGCGCTGCACGTCGGTAAATGGCCTTTCTTCAGCACTCTTGGCTCTCCCAGCACCACTGCCCCAAGATGGCCGTGGCCGGCAGTGTGGCCCGCAAGGGAAAGTTGGGGCGGCTGGGCTGGCACGCAGGACGTGAGGGCCTGACTGAAGTGACGAGGGGAGCTGCGAGGGTCCTCTGCTTTCACGCGCGGCCTTTTGAGGAGATTTTTGGGGAGAATCGGTGGTAACTCCTCACAGCTGCCCTGGGTGCAGGGCCGGGGCAGCTTGCAGAGCCTGCCACGTGGAGAGGCTCGCTGGGTGGTTTGAGCCCATGGTCCCCAGAGCTGGAGGCTCCATCAGGAGCTGTGAGGGTCCATCGGGCTCCACAGGGGCCAGGAGGCCACGATGACTGGAATGCAGGCAGGTCTCCTCAGCCCGCCAAGAACAGCCTGGAGTGCTCCCCACGTGCTGGGGCTGTCTGGGCCATGGGGACCCCCCCGGACATGGTGCCAAGGCTGCAGGCCCAGCATCTGCCCTAGGTGCTCCTTGGAAGCTCTTAAGTTTTCCTTTCTGAGTGCTGGAAAAACGTATCCCTTTTTCTCCAGGCTCTGTCTGGTTAAGGGCTGGGACCTGGGTGTGGGTCATACTTTGGGAACAGAAGCGAAGTTTTAGTACGAAACTTTGGTGCTGATTGCCCATTCCTGTAGCATAAAATTCCCCAGAAGGCATGTACTGCCAGCATGATGTGTTTATCCACTTGGATTTCAGCGTGTGTAAAAGCTGAGCTGCAAAGCAAGGACAAAATTGGGTTTGTGTGCTTTTTGGCTTCTTGTGATGTATGAAAGTGGCCTGAGGGGGATTTCCCCACCACCCCCCACCCTGGAAAGCACTTTGGGAGTGTTTTTCATTTGTTGGGAGGTTTTTTTTAATTTTGATTTATTCTTAGAAACAAGAATGATGATTCCTTCAGAAGAGTTACTGGAGTTCTCAGGCTTAAGGTCATGAGGTTTCTTGGCCATTCAGTAAAGGTACATTAAAGAGAAAATCTCTTAAATATATTTTTCCTGCCCAAAGTTTCCCAGGTGTTGGTATTCAACATATGTGCACAAAGCCAAAGTAACCAGAAAGACTTTAAGCAAAGCCACTGAACAGTAGCTTCCTTCTTGTTAATCTGATCTCCCTTGCCTAGTACATTGGCTGTCAATCTTGCCAGTGCTTGATTGGGCTCTGGAGATCAAGTCAAAAATGAGAGTTAGTTATGCAAGACCTGAATGCCTGCCGAAAGGGGAAAAATGCAATGGCTTTTCAGAGAGAAAAGGATTTGGAAAACCCTTCACGGGATTTGGAACATCCTTCACAGGCCTTCATGCATCGTTGAGAAGCAAATGGGGCACGAACCCATTTTTGTTTTTTCCTTTGCAGGTCACTTTAAGGACACCTCCAAATACAGCCAAGGCTGATCTTGGGTTTGGGGTTGGCTCTTGCCCCACTCTGAAGGCAGCTGTGCTTAGAGCTGAGAGGTAACGCCTCCCATCGACGGATAACAGACCCTCTGCCGGGGCTGCTCTGGCCACACTAAAAGGGATGTGGGAGGCCTTGGCCCTCCTCAGGACAGTTGCGGGGCGTGATGCTCCATACAGCCCGGCAGACTCTGGGAGGGCTTGCTGCCTGGGCACAGACTCCAGCCTGCTTCCCTTCCTCCATCCTTGCCAAATGTCCTCGGGGCAAGATGGGATGTGGCAGGTTGGGAGGCACCTGTGCCTCTGGCAAGAGTGTAGGACTTGCTCTACCTCGAAGTTGTGTAGGAGGATAGAGGGATACTGCTCTGTTCTTCTTAGGGAATATCATGCTCTACAAGAGCAGGACATTTGGGCACGAGAACTCAGTGGTTCCTAGGCTCATGTGGTGTCTTGTGAGCTTGGTAGGACCCCGTCATGGTGAAGGCATGGTTATGCAATGAAGTCAAGTTGGCAGTTTTGCTAAACATTTGAAATATGAGAGTATGCTCTAGAAACCCCAGCTGAGCTGGGAAGTGCTGCATACACAGCTGTGTTCTTGTGATACACTGACAGGGGGGTTTGTCCATCACTGCAAGGCACTCTGCATGTGTTGGCTTATGGTACTGTGTAGGCCCACTACAAGCCAGCTGGTGGTAGATTAACAGTTGTTCTGCAGGATCCTGGCTTCATTGCAGGAGTTGGGGAGATGCCTAAGCAGAGTAACTGGTTAAAGTGCAGTGAAATTAGGAGTGTGTACAGCATGTGTTGGACGTGTGTCCACTTGTTGGACAGCTGGGTTTGGGTTGAGAAGGCAGCAACACCCCAGGTAAGTCAAAAAGGCCTGTAGCAAACCTGGAGGCTGAGAGAGTCCCAACAGCACTTGTTCCTGTAAGTGCGGGCAGCGTGGTGTGAGCAGCTTCAGCACGGGCTGTGATTTCACCCCTGCCTGTACTGTGGGCCTCTGCCTCTTGTATGCAACTGCAACAGGCTGAGGGGCCAACCGAGTCCTGTTATCTTTTCAGGGAGGGCCTAAGTCATCGTTTCTTACTGCAGAGAAGAGGGCAAGGCTAAAAACAAATCCTGTGAAAGTACGGTTCGCAGAGGAAGTGCTGGTGAATGGACACACACAGGTCAGTGGGGCATGGCTGCAGACAGGCACCGTGGGCACTGCATGCTGGGAAGAAATGAGTCTCTCCTGCAGACAGATGCTGGGCTGGGTTAGCATGGCTAGGACCTACAGAGTGGCTGCATCCTCACTGTCCTAGTCTGCCCTGGATATGCATCCAGGCATCTGGTCCCAACTTGTTTCCTAGGCTCACTGGTGATCGGGGGGAAGCACTGGCATCTCCAGAGGGTTTTATCTTTGATTTACTGACTTAGACTAATGGAAAATACCTGCATGTACTACTTTTGTCCTTTTACCATCAGGTAAACTTTAAACCAGCATTACACAGCTGTGGGATGTAGTAGTCATCTCCTGAGGTGCTGATCTCTCCATAGTAAACCTAGACTTAAGTTTGGGCACAATACTAACCTAGCCCTAAAGATGATGGGTGAATCCTACTGTCCATGTCAGGGTTATTTGCTGCGAAAGCAGCTTGAGTATCTCTTCCTGGCCTTCAGCAGTGTTCCGGTAGCATTGTGGTCAGAGAGTTTGCTACTGGTGACTTAGCTGTTAAATTTGACGTAAGTTCTCTAGCTGATAGGGTGACAGCTTGTTGTGTTTCATATCCTTGCAGAGGGTTTCTACAGAGCATTCACAGCTGCCTCCATAATAGACAGTCTGTAAGCTGAGCCAATCTGTTCTTATGTGAAACAAGATCACAGTTTAATGGAGGAATGCTGCGAATTTATCACAGGGTTTCTAGCACTGATGACAAATGAGCTGGGTAGATATGGGTCTGCCAGAAAAGGACAAGCAGTGAGAACACTTGTAGCTTCCCTGAAGTGCGAACAGCTCTTAAATGTTTCCTTTTTCTTCCTGCGTAACTTACTAAGCTCAGCGTGGTTGGGATGGACTGAGGTCAGTTGGGAGTCTTTAACTCTGTTGAGTTTTCCTTTTTCCCTTTGGAATGAAAAATTTCAGTGGTCAAAATCCCCCCGACCTGTCTGCTACTCATTAGTGCTGTTCAGTTGTTGAGGTCTCACCAAATCTTGCTTCTTTGCACTTTGCAGTGGTGATAAACCAGCCACTAGGCCCTTTTCTTCTTCTCTTCTAGGCTGTCTCTTGTTTCCCATCTCTGGTGGTAGGGAGCTTTCCTGACCCAGCTCAGGCAGAGCCTTCCCTGTGGCAGGCATTTCCTCTTTCCTTCTGCACCAGGGCAGAGGTGCAGCCAGAGGTGCCATGGATGTCACCAGCCTATTAGACAAGCACAGTGCAAATGCTTTGGCACCTGTGCCTGACTCCAGGCTTATCAGCATTCCTTCTCCTTCTATGGCCTGCTCTCCAGAGCAGGAGAGGGTCAGGTGTGACTGCTGACACGTTTGCCAGTAAGTCTCTCTAGACCCAGGGATCCTTTCCTTCCTGCTGAGTTGTTGCCAGATGTGCTGGAGCTGCTAAAAGGCTCATCTCTGCTCTACTGAGGGCTGTGTTCACATCCCTCAGATCTTAATGACAGGTCTGCGTGGGATCCTGCCTGAGCATTATGGCAGCTGGGCCACCCTTCCTGACACAGAAGCCAGATACTGGACACCTCATGTGGTGGGGAGACACACAGGCCACAGAGCTCACAAGGCAGGGAATAGGGAAGAGGAGGATATGCTCTGGAAGTGGTCCCAGGCAGAGGTGACTGAGAGGCCTTGGGCAAGGCTGGTTGCGTGATACAGCCAGACTTGAAAATGCCAGCAGTCTCTGCTTTTTCTTATAGCTGGAGGTTCACACTAGTATCTGCTTGGGAGTTTCCATGGAGCTGTTTCAGCCAGAGGCTGGGCACTGGTGTTGCAGTGCATGAAGGTCTCAGATCCATGCCATTCACTTACTGATTGCAAGGTAGGTTTTGAGAGGTCTGAAGGCGGACTCCTGGAGGGGATGCTGCACTCTGCACTTCGTACAAAGCCTCTATCAATATTCTGCCAAACTAGGTTAATCATACCTTTGCGAGTGCAGAGGAGGGACACAATTAATATATAGTTTGCCATTCATTTAATGAGAACATAAAGGTAAGAGAAATTCATTTGGGTGTTGAGGTCCCACTGGTGTTAGCTTCCCTTATCACCAGTTGCATACGGACCCTGTTTTGAGCAGTAAAATATTAGCACAAAGGAAGAGCAAAAAAATTTGTTGCATATTTATGACTTCTTTCTGGAAAAGCACTATTCACCATAGAGAGTAGCTGCTCTGCTTGAGTGTTTTAGAGCTGCTCTTCTTTCATCGGATTGATGTATTAAGACAGCCAAAATGGGCATTACTCCCTGGAAAACTGCAAAGCCTCCTGTTTCAGTAAATGTACTACTCTTGTCATCTTAATGGAGCATTGCTAAATGATCTTTGTGGCAACTGGAAGGAACCCAGAGGCTGCCTTCTGCAGTTGAAACCTGAAACTCCAGTTTGGGAACATGAATTGTTAATAAGCCTCAATGCTATCCAGCCTCCATTTTCTGTTGTGAACTTCTTATGGGTTTCCATATAACTGAATGATATGCGAGAGACAGGTCCCTCGGGATCCTCAGGTCAGCATCAGTCTGTGTATTATTAGAAGCTGTGGGCCTGGCTGTAACATGGAGTAAATCAACCTTGCACCAGACAAAACAGGAGGGGTACAACTACTTAAGCCACAGCAGAAGCTTTCAGAATTAATTCATAGTGGTCTGTTAGAGCCTGCATAAAAGGAGAGAAATCTCATCTGGGTGTTCTGGCCAGCTCATTGGATCTGACTAGGAGAGTGGTGATACTTAACTTGTATATGACTTTCTATATATAGATTTAAAGTTCTGCTGTGTGCAGGCTGTACAAGGCCCCATTCATATGATAACCTGCGCCTGCAGGAGCTACCAGAGAAAAAGTGCAGTTGGTGTAAACCAACATTGCTTTTCTGAAATTGATGGAGGACCCAAAGCCTGTCAAAGATGTGATGTGTTTGTGCTACTTAGCACAAAGGAGTTAGAGCCTGGGCTCAGGAATAGTGGCAGTGTTCACTCTTTTTTCTCAGTGATGACCGTAGGCAGCTTGAACCCCACAAAACGGGGAGTGGAGGAACAAGGAACAAGATTCAGAAGTGTTTGTTCTGGTAGTACTTCCAGGGTATATGGGTATATTAAGAGGGACCAAGGTTCTGAGATTTATAAGGTGTTGCACAGCAAATGAAACAGGGGAGATCATCTTAGAAATGCCATTCTCAACCTTAAGACTGTCATGACAAGTAGATAAACTCTAGGATTGGAGGAACACGCTGGCCCAAGAATGTAAGAAAAAAATGCTGAATGGGAAGTCGAAGGGTGGAGGAGTAAACCTCAGCACTGAACAACAAGAAGAATAAGGCTGAAAAGAAGGAAGGTGCAAGTGAGCTCTACTAAAGGAGTAAGGTGGAAAGCTGAAAGGTGCAGCTCAAGACAGCCCCAGAGGACAGAGGCCAAGTTCCCAAACCCTTCTCAGAGCACCCAGTGGAGGTGCTTTTGCTATGAGAGTCATTGCCTTGTCTAATGCATTTGAGACGTATCTCATCAAACTCTGGTGACATCATCTCCTGTTTGGGAAGCCCCAGAGTCACAAATTTTAGGGGAATGCTCAATAAAAGTACCACTGCATGTTTAGCTGAATCCTACAGCCTTCCCATGGTGTGCAAGATCTATTCATGGTAGCATGGAAGGTTTGGGTAGCTCTTGAAGTCATCGCTGCTGCCAGTGGGAAAGTGTCGGTGTGGGGGTTAGTGCTGCCTGGTGCTTGGTAATGGGAAGGTGTCTTTTCCAGCAGACATCACTGCTTTTCTGGTAAAGAGCAGGGAGGATGACTCTCAGCTTTCAGTACCTGCCAGATCTTCCTGTGCCATGTGGGAACTGAACAGTGGGCATAACTGGGCCACATGCCACTCTTCCACTGGCTGGAGTTTATGGTAAAGGCATTTGTTATGCTCTCTTTCCCTTCTGTGCCAGAAGCATAATCAGGGAATAAAGCTTGGTGCCGCAGAAGAGGATTGCAGAAGCAGAGAAAAATTTTGATTTATATGAGGATGTGCTGTGTCAGGCAGAGCAGCCTACTGCCCAGAGGCTTAATGTCCAACGATTAGTGCTGTTGCTTTTGTTCTGCAGGGGAATTCTCTTCTTTGTATGCCCAACGTTCTCAAGGTGTACTTGGAAAATGGACAGACGAAGGCTTTCAGGTTTGAGATGAGCACTACTGTGAAGGTAACGATGCTTGTTTGTCTGTCTTCATTCCCACCACCTGAATTCAATCCAGTAGCAAACGTGCATGCAGTGGAACTTGCAACTTCTTGGTTGTTTTGGCCAGCTAGTGGGAACTGGATTGCCAACTGATGTTGAGCATGTGGATTTTCCATGCCCTTCCTGCAGAGGAGGTGTTGCTTTGGTTCATCTCTGTTTTCTTCTCAGCAGCTGGTTTTCACAGAACTTGTGGAAACTTGGTGATGAGGCCACTACAGCTTCATTAAGTGTGATTGAAGTAGGGCAAGAGGGCAGGTTGGTGGGGGACTGGCAGATCAGCAGCTGTCTGCACAAACGTTGCTTTCCTTGGAAACCATGTGGCAGAATACAGAGGAGGTTGTTTAATGTAGCAGTGACAACGTGCATCCCTGAGAGGGAGAACAAGACTTCCTGGCTTGGGACCTGGACAGCGGAGTCCAGGTTTGGATATCACGTGAACTCAGCAAGTGCAATTGTGCCAGTTGTTACTTAAAGTGCCTATCCATGTTCCAGCCTCATTTCTGCACTGGTGAAAACGTTTCCCTGTGGAGACATGAAAACTGATTAACCCCTTGAGATGGAAAAGCAGTAGAACCTCCCTAGGATCACTTGTGCTTGGAGGCATTATAGACAAGTTGCCATCATTCTCATCATACAAGGTGCTGCTCTCCAGAGCCATTAATCTAGCACTTCCCATAATTGCCATGTTTAGACGTAGCCTTACAACTTTTAAGTTTTTCTAGCCTTATCTTTAGAGCTGCTCAGTATTTATGTTGGAGTTAATAAGATTTGCCTGTGCACAGTGATTGGAGGCCATAATTTCTTTAAAGGATATATGAAGTCCTACAGCAGTGCAGTTACTGTGGAAAAGATGCATGACAGACAGATATTCTGGAGTTATCAGGCTGAAAAAATATTAAGGCGAAAAGCAAGGAGATTTTATTTATAATGCACTGAAAATGTTCCTGAAAAAGGAGTTTATTGTCTAGTTCATCCAAACTTCACAAAACTGTTGTGGTCTCTCATGCAAGTAAGTCTCTGCAAGTCTTGTGCCTTGCAGATCAGGGAAAAAGAAAATGATGAAATAAAGCAAGGAGGTAGTAAGGAAAGGGGAGATGAATTGTAAAGAGAGATTTGAATGCCCACCTGCAAGCGATTAACTTCTAAAAGATGGATTAGCTAGCTCTTCATGTTTGACTTGAGTTGCTCACCTCTGACCTGGAACAAATTTTTCCCTGCTGGAGTTGAGTGCAACCCTTAACCAGCATCCTCACAGAAACACTCAAATGGGTAAAAAGCCTCCTAAGTTAGCTGTTTTCAAAAGCTCCTGTTGTTTGAGAGATCCTTGCTTAAAACTGAGATGAGTCAAACATTTATGCTTACTTCAAGAGGGTTGAGTGAGTCAAAGGAGTTGTCTTTCCATTTGTACTGTCAAGGCTTTTTTTTTCTGTTTGCCAAAAATAAACCTAGCTATTTCCATGACACTTAGTATTCCAACAGAATTCTCCATACAACTGAAACATCAGTTTCAGTCAAATTTGGTAAGATTTTCACAGTTATGCTCTCAAATTCTTGTTTATTGGTGGGGAGAAATGTTTTTCACCAGTTCTTTCTAGTTTCTTCAAAAAGTGTCATAGAGTTCTAGAAAGCTAGAATGGGTAACAGCAAACATTTGGATCAAGGGTGACAGAAAGTGTTCCAACACCACCAAACTAAAAACTGTAAAGCCAAAACTTTCAGCATGAAGCAGCCCAGGACATGCAACTCTAGGAAATGGATTTGATGCCTATTAAACCTTGAAGTTTGCATCTTACTGCACTCTTACCACAGTGAGCTGCAGTTTCCCTACCTTGTCCTCCTGATCTACTGAAATGTGTTGTCCTCCCTTTATCTATGCTTCCCCTGCAGTTCCCTTGGCTCCCTTCCGTACCAGCTGGCTGGCATCAGTGGACATGGGTGGCTCTGACCACCGTCCTGGTGACTGCCTGGCTGGCATATTCTTTTATTGCTCAGATGTCCAGCTGGGACAGCACAGCAGCTAACTGTCGAGCTTGCGCTTGGTGTCCCAAAGAGGTTGCCATCTCCTGTACCTCCACTTCTGATGAACTTGCAGGTTTTCTCTGTGGTCTGTCTAGGTCAATGTGTTCAGAAGCTGTCACTGAAGAGGGAAAGGCAGTGCATCATATAGGCACTGGTTTCCTGTGAAACAGCAGTAAAAAGTTCATTCTGTGTTGCAGCACCAAGCATGTTCTTGGCTGCAGAGAATTTTGTGTCTGGCCACTGCCCTTTCAGTGCTGTCCCACACAGCTGCCAGCGGCAGGCTAGAATCATCCACATTCATGCGGTGTGCTAGCAGTGCTCAGCAACTGTGTCTAAATTCTGTTTGACCATCTATGTGCCTTCCCTTCCCAGGACATTGTTCTCACCTTGAAGGAGAAGCTCTCCATCCGGAGCATCGCATACTTTGCCCTTGCTCTAGAGGAGCAGTACAACGTGGCAAAGATCCACTTGCTGCATGAGGAGGAGCTCATTGAGCAGGTGAGAAGAGCCCCTCACGTGCCCCTGTAGATGTGCTGGGGTGGGGCACCAGCACCAATGAATTGTGGCCAGGGAGGTGCAGGGAGAGCTTAGCTCTGCAGGTGTCACAACAGCGAGTGAGCTGCGCCCCATCTTCAGAGATGCTGTCCTTTTCTCTCTGCCTGTCACATGTGTTACCACTGCATTAATCAGAGCCCCTGGAGAAGTGGTGCTTTCAGAAGTGTCTCGCTCCATTTAGAGAGCCCACAGAGCAATACCCATGGGCTGTTATTGCTTGAACTGTGTATAGCAGTCGCACCTGAGCATGCTTTTTGCCAGCTGATATCTACAGATGACTATTTGAGACCATCTTAAAATAGCTGCATACCCAGATATTTACAGTTCCCTAGGTAGTCAGAGAGGTGCCACTTAACCCAGCCAGGTGCCACTTTGATTAAATTCTGAATCAAAAGTTGTGTCCTGCAAACATGAGGTTAGCTCTGTTAGTAATTCTGTTGCTCTGCTAGTAATTCTCGATTAATCTAATTTGTGAGAATGTGCCTACTTGGGAGTCTTATCTCCATGCTGTTGACTTGTTGGTGATCCACTGTGATGCAGAGAGGTTCGGTAGCTAACACCGTCCAACCACTGACCACATGTGCCTGAGAATTTCTGCTTTGTTTTACTTGGTAAGCTTGTATGGCATTCACCCAGAATAAAATATGCTAATGTACAACCCAGGGGTCTTAACATTGTACTGACATTATGATGATGATCCAGGTGTCTGTTTAGGGCTGCTGTATCTTATGACTGAACTTAAAAGCAGAGAAGCTTGCCCCTTCCTCTGCCTTGAAGCCTCTGTCCTGGTAATACTGCAAGTATATGAGATCAACAGATATTTATCAAAGTTTTGCTGTCAAAGGACTTTTCCTTCTCCCTGTGGTAGCTTGAAAACCAGAAGAAGAATCAAAGATAAAATTACAAATGCTAGCAATGTCTCCTTGTATTTGCTAAGGACAATGGTTAATCTGCAGCGATCCCACTTGGCAGTAGCTTTAGATGATTTCTGTGAGTTCGTACAAGCCAGAGGCCTACTATGCATTCATGAAGGGGGGGACTACAGCAGTAGTTGTGGCATGATCTGTTTGTCTGTTGCAGGTGGTCCAAAAAAGAGAATCTCACGACTACCGGTGCCTCTTCAGAGTTTGCTTTGTCCCAAAGGATCCCTTAGACCTCCTGCAGGAAGACCCAATAGCCTTCGAATATCTCTACCTGCAGGTGAAATTGAGGCATTCCATGCTTCAGGATCTCTTCTCACCCAATTCTCATTTCTGCTTTAAACCAAAGCATACTTCAGGCCAGTTCAATCACATGAACACGAAATGCAGAGCAATTAAGAACAGAGTATTTGGATTCATTTTGCCTTAAATTCTTAAATCAACTTATATGCTTGGCTTTTTACCAGAATGAGATTGAAATGAGCTGGGTGACTCCCTTTATTTGACACACAGTAGTCATATCAGAGGTCTTATCCTGATGACTTCTTGACCTCCCATCATCATGCTAACTCAGTTCTGTTTGTTCCAGAGCTGCAGTGATGTGCTTCAGGAAAGATTTGCTGTGGAAATGAAATGCAGTGTGGCATTACGCCTGGCTGCTCTGCACATACAGGAGAGGATCTATGCTTGTGCTCAGCCACAGAAAGTATCCTTGAAATACATTGAGTAAGTTCACAGATTTCTGTGTTATGTTGTGACTAAGCCTGGCACAATAAGGAGCCAACTAAAAGTGGCATCAGCTCTATGTTTGCCCAGTCTTTAGGTCTGGATAGAAGACTGTCTCTGAATCAAAGAGACTGCAGTCTCCTAGTTGTGCCAGTCATTGTAGGGCAAGGTGGCTTCACAAGCCTCCATGTCTTTAACTTGCTGAGCTGCCTGAATGATATGGACAGTATAACATCTGGGCACATCCCTAAGCAGAGGGAGGTTCTGATCTGTAGCTAGAGCAGGGACATGAAATTGCAAATCTCTCACATAGTTATGGTTACCCAGGCCGCTCCTGCCAGTATACTAAGATTTGCATGTAGTAGTTGAGAGTACTTTGCACAGCCAGCACTTTACATCTCTTAATCCACCACAACTATATCAGAAATATCTAATTTCAGTATAAGTGATAGGTCCTGTGAAGTAATGGGATATGCAAAAAAAATCCTGAAAAATGCTTTTGCAAGCAGCAGGTGTGTTGTGGTGTATGTCAGTGCACCTCCCCTAAAGAACAACCCTGCTTTAAGAACTTGTGATGAGTCAATCATTAAATAACAGATATTTGTGTGGTAACTGCACCACTCATGCTCTGCCAGCCCATGCATGCACCACTGGTTCCTTGTGTACAGCCAGGCATACCCAACTCTGTGCAGTTAGTGGAGAGTTAGAAGCAACTACAGGCAACTGCAGCATTCTTAATTCCTGGATATTTAATGCTTGGGCTGAATAAACTCTTCAGCAGAACAGATGGCCCACATTTTTGGGCCTAGGGAACTGGAGATGCTAAAAAGTAGTAATCTTGTAACCAAAGTAAAGTGAATTTAAAGACAGAATCTTCATCCTCTGGGTGGCAAGGACAGATTGGGACCATTATGCTGACTAAGCTTGTAGATTGTCTCCTGTATAACCATGTAAAAACATGTATTCTGCATGGAAGTGTGTGTTCGTCCAAACCTATCTCCTGACCCAGTAGCAGATGCAAACAGAAGTGAATTTGAGTGAGGCAGTCATGTTGCATGAGCCATCTGGACATGTTACAGCACCCTGTAACACCAGCACCTGAACTGGCACGGTGCCTTTGCCCTTCTCTGCCTCTGGCCAGCTGCCCTTCTGTGCATTCCTGCGTTGCTGGCGGACAGCACAGCTGGGACCCCCTTTGATCCCTTCCCATCTTTCTGGCAGGAAGGACTGGGGAATCGAAAACTTCATCTCACCAACTTTGCTTCGAAACATGAGAGGGAAGGATATCAAGAAAGCTATCAGCTACCACATGAAGCGGAACCAGGTGCTACTGGACCCTCGGCAGAAGGTAGTATGCGTCCCCTGGGTTCAAGGTGCCTCCCAGGATGGCAGCAGCATCTCTCAGGGCCAAAGAGGCAATGTCTTTCCTCCATGGGTCTCCTCTCTATGGGACCACTTGGGGCTTTTCTCCTATCTTTTCCTCTTGTAACTTCCTGTGCTGTGCATGCACTCCAATTTCTCTGCATAGTGTGTTCTGTTGCGGTTTGTTTGTGGGGTTGCCAGATGGCAAATGTGGTAGTGTGGGATGGTCCTGTACAGATCTATTGCCTATCCAGAGCAAGCTAGATGTGTTGGTCAAATACTAAGTCCTGTGTGAAAAGAACATCTTCTGGCCTACAGGCTACCTGGCAAACCTTATTCATGTCATGTTTCTAAACAGTATTTCTTCTCTTGCAAAACGAAGCATATGCTCGCAGCAGTCCAAGTGCGCCTGAGCTACTTGCAAATACTGGGAGACCTGAAGATGTACAATGGGAAGATCTTTAATGCCACCCTGATGGTACGAGTTCTGTTTACTTATGTAATTTGGTTTTGACATACTGTCTTATTGCCTTGCTTTATGCATCTCTTATGGCAGTGTACTTGGACAATAACTGCAAAGATAGGGCACAAGAAGCTTTTTTAACCCTTTTTCTTTACCAGTGGGTAGATCATGTCTTAACCAAAGCAAACCTTATCTAAAGCAGAAATGTTTAAATATTTTTCTGAACTGACTGTTGATGTGAGACTAGCAACCTCTTACTGAGTCTCCTTCCCTGTCTTTGCTTTGATGCTCATAGAAAATGTAGCATTAGCTCTGGTGATGCCGTTTCAGCCAGCTCCGGTCACACCAATTTTCCCTGTTCTGGGACATCATGATAAATATGGGTAAGGCACTCTGCTGGGGTAACTCAGCATAGTTCCATTGAAGTGAATAACATATCAGCCTACACATTATAATAATTATGCATATTTTTTCCAATTGAAAGTTGTGGCTCTTGCTCTTCAGATGAGCTCTGTCTACATTTTGTATGTCATAAAGTACTTAAGAGATCTGGGGAGGTTTCAAAAACTCTTGAAAAGATACTGGCCACGCTTAAACCTTACTGTGAAAGAGAACACTGCTCTTTTCACAAGAGGTTTCTTGGGCTTTTTTTTTCTCTGTTCCCACTTGGATCTGTACTGAACTGTGGACCACAAGCTGTTTTGTGCAGAGAGCTGAGCAGTGCAAGTAAGCCTGTACCAGAGGAGGACCTTACTGATGGGTTGCAGTAATGCCTAGGTTTATAGTTGTGTGCAAATTGAAGTGTTTCTGCCAAATTATGTGGGCATTAATTAATTTTTTTAAGTGTCTGATCCTAACAAAGTGTTGATATTTCTTCCAAAACCAAAAATGCCTTCCTGAAGTTTCTAGCTAGATCCAGTAGGTCTCACTAGGTCCATCTGGTGCAGCCTGCCAGGTGACACTTCTGATAGCAACCTGCTGCTGACCACCTCTTTGGATCTGCTAGATGGCTGGTGCATCTCTGGGGCCACCTGCCTTGAGGGCACAGGGGAACTGGCGGTCCCCAAGCCAGAGAAGAGAATGGCCAGGAGCAGGTGACCTGACAACCTGTAAGTAACGAGGGGCTCCCTTTGCAGCTGGTTGCAGCCCAGCTGTAAAGAGAGTCCAGTGTTAAAAGATACCACATAAGATCGGGTGGCTGAAGAGTCCCTGCCCAGCACAGGTAAATGGGTTCCTGCTCAGATTTTGGCTACAGATTTAACCTCTCCCCCTACAGCTACAGGACAGAGAATCGTACGTTGCCTTGCTGGTGGGTGCCAAGTACGGGGTGAGCCAGATTATCAATAATAAGCTCAACATCATAACAAGTCTGGCAGAGTTTGCAAACATCAGCAGGGTGGAGCTTACGGAGGAGTCTGAAAAAGTGAGCATGGTGAAAATCTACCTGCAGGATCTGAAGGTAAGCGATGCTTTCCTGATGGCCAGCTTGTGGCTGTGTCGGGGCCACAGAACAAGGTGGGGAGTCATTCACACCATCTATTCTTCTCAAAATCTGACATTTAGCTGGTGGTCATCAGTGCAAAAGGCTTAGAACAGAGTGAGAAGGGAAAGCTTGTAGGAAGAATACAAAATGACTGAAGAAAAGTGATTCTTCCTGTGGTCCTCCGTCAGTGAGACATATCAAATAAACAAAAAGCGAGAAAAACAATTTCTCTTGTTTCTCTGTGCCTCATGCAAAAACAGAGTGCTCTGCAATGATGGCAGTATGGGAGAGAGGGAGTGTCTTTTCCGTTTACAGCATGTTCCTGCAGATTGTGGTATAAACAATATTTGTTTATTCTAACATTTTTTACTGTTTTCTCCCCCCTGCCTCCCCGCCCCCCCCCCAAAAAAAAGCTGCTGACTCTGCTGCTGGAATCAAACAGTGCAAAAGATCTTGTCTGCCTCATCATTGGCTATTACAGACTGTTCGTGGATGCAAATGTCTCCATATTTACCTGGGGAGAGAAAAAACAGCAACTGCACCGTGTCTCAGCTGAAGAAGGTTTAAAAAAACCCAGCCATTTTTTTGCCAAGGGGTGGGGAGAAAGTGGGTGGATCCTCCAGCATTAGAGGTGTTATTCCATCCTGGGAATAGCATCACGCTAGAACAGTAGCCCAGGGGTGTGCAGTGGCCAATTATTAAAACTGTTGGCCTTGGTGCAGGCAGTGCCAGGTTTCCATCAACCCCAGGCATGTCGGGCAGGGGAAGAGCAGCAGTAATTGTCAGCTTTTCCCAAGAAGTGAAGGCTGAGGGCCTGTCGGCAAAATGGCAAACCTGTCACTGAGCACTTGTGCTCTTTTACCAACTTCCTGAACAACTTCCCCTCTACTGGCATCCGTCAGCGAGGAGAGAGAGGATCTGTTTGCCATGCTGTCCTCTCCCTTGTCAGGGTAACTCCAGCCTCATAGGGGTTGCAGTCCGAGGCTTTCGGCAACGAAAGCTGTTCTGCAGCTCCCTTGGGTACTGCCCTGCAGTAAAACTAGGCAAAGCAGGCAGGAGGGACCAAGCCTCTGCTGACAGGTTATGGCCCTGCAGGTCAGATTGCATCTTCACCTTGTTTGCTGATGAGCAAGTGAGGGCAGAGCTCTCTGGGATTTTTGAGTCCCTGCTGTGCAGACAAGTTCATAACTTGTCTGGCTGTTCTTCCTTGCCACCGCAAAGGACAGGCTGATGGATATGTTTAAATCCCAGGGTACGAATCTCGAACCTGCAGTGACTCTGAAGACTCCTGGGAGCTGGATTCCTCCTCAGAGCATTGCTTGGACACTCCTATAGCATACAGCAGTGCCCATCCTGAGTGCAATGAGGAGCTCAGAGAGCTCCACAGCCTGGAGAAGGACAGAACAAAGCCCCAAGCTGGAGGGAGTGACCAATGCGATGGGGGTGGCAATGCAACAGACAGCACATCTGAGGCTTCAGATTCAGCCAACACTGAGAGTCGAGGATTTAAGACAAGTGGCTCCAGTGACTCTATGGATGCACTAGAGGAAGATGAGTTGGAAGCTTGCTCTTCCTCCAGGCCAGAGTTCTTCCACTTCTACACACCAACAGTGCAGGAGATGAACAACTCAGACAAGAGCTTCTTCCCCATTAGTGCTGCAGGAGGCTCCAGCAGGGCAGAAAACAGAGACTACTTCTGTTTCTTGCAGGTACCACATGTAGAGGAGCCTGGGTGTGAAGACAGCCCCTCTGAGCAGAGAGGGGAGGATGTTGGTGCGCCCATGCTGGAGACCAAGCTGTCTGAGAGAAACACCATGGGCTATTACAGCCTGTGCTACAGCACATCCCCCAGAGGCAGCGTGGAGAGGAGCAACATCAGTCACAGCCCTCCAAGAAGTCCTTGGAAAGATGGGTCTGCCCAGGAAAAGGCACCATGTGGAACAGAGCAGACGGCAGAGGGGAGTGACCTCATTTTGGAGCCGCCCCCGGGCTTTGGTGACACCAGCTCTGAGGAGGAGTTCTATGATGCTGCAGACAGGCTCAGCCCTCCGGATGCCCTGGCAGGTAAAGCCTCACCCACTCACTGCAGGTCACCTTCCCTCCACCCTCTGGGCTAGGGTGTTGCTTGTTTCCTGTGTCAGTCTTCCTGGAGGGATCATCTTTCACCTCTTCATAGTTTTCCTAAGATTTTTGAAGGACCTTTGAACACCCATTCTTCATAAGCCACTCTTCAGCAGAAATACAGTGGATGTGCACACGTGGGTCAGAGCTGCAACTTTGCAGGGAGATTTGTCATCACATCCAAGCACTGGATTCCAGAAAAAGTCAGTCTTCAAATGAGTTTGGAATTCTGGAAAGTTCCCAGGTTTCTGCGGGAATTCCAGAATACTATTGTATGGCTCTGCCTGATCCTAAAGCCAACATGCTGCATGAGGAAGTTCTGTGCATCCTTCTGTGTAGGCTGAATCTCCAGTGATGAAAAAAGTGATGAGTCCCAGAAACAGAATACAGGAAAGATGTGTGTCCTTGCACTGACAGGGAGCTTTACGGCAAATATTCCCACTCTCAGGCAGTACCTTCACTCTGCTATCTTCCCTCAAGCTGAGGAAAGCTCAAAGCTGTAAAACATTATTGTTCCATACACCCTAAGATGAAAAGTAATTTTTGGGTCAGGGGCATGTCACATAACTGAGTCAAGGAGTCCTGTGGCTGAGCAGCTCCCTGGTAGTTGTGTTTTCTCAGAAAGGAGAGGATTCTTGTTTCTGAAATGATCAGCTCTTTCCACATTAACTGAACTTCTTAAGAATTTGTTTTGTGTAGTTAGAACAATTTTGGCTTTTGCATTCATGCATGGTAACAACACCATGTTCAGGCACAAAATTGTAATCTCTGGAAATTTTTATCATCTAATATCCAGGCTAGGAATCTCTGATAATGTTTCTATTCAACATTAATAACTTTACAGCTCTAGGCAGTGCTCTCTGTAGCTGCTGCTAATTCCACCAAATTTAACTTGAGAATTATAGCTGCTGTGCCTGCAGTCAGATCAACTGACTCCAGTAAACAAGGTGAGAGACTATCCAGTGCCCTTCATCACTAATCGTGGACTTCAGTCTTTGTAGCCACAGGCCCAGACTCTTTATTTTTCTTGACATAGCTGATTCCAAGTAGGTGCTTGATCATAACATAAGAGACAATTTCCTTTGGTACTTGGGAGCCAGGCTGTGCTGCCAAACATTTATGTCTGCAGTTGTAGGACCTGTATTAAGAGCTTTTTGGCCCACTGTGTAGATGCGTGGATATTCTGCTGTCTGGCGCTATTTCTTGACTTGCATGTTTTTTTCTTGCCAGCAGGCTACAGTATGACGTCCTGGGAGGGTACAGACAACTCCTCCTCCTGCATCCTAAATAAACCAAGGTGTTACAGCTTGGGGGAAAACCTGATGACAAGGCAGACAGCAAGGGAGAAACACAGAAAGGAGAAGGAGCTGACATACGCTAAGAGCCTGAGGAAGAGGAGATCTTTCCTGAAAACCGATTACACCTCGCAGGTCACTTTCCCCTTGGCTCTGCCAGGCTCTCTGCAGAGTTGCTGCTCTTGGCCACCACCAGCCCCACTCCTTGCTCAGCCCCCCACTCCACCCTCCTCAGAGGACATCAAGAAGGATGCAGAGCTGGGATTTCCTGCTACCACCCAGGCCCAGAGAGACACTGCTAGCACAAACCCACCCTCAGACCTGATGGAAATGGAGCCTGACACCATGGAAACAAAATCAGTGACTGACTCAGTGGTTTCTTCCATTTCAGCTGTTCGCCTGCAGGGTGACCAGCACAGGGAGGAAAGTGCAGGCATTGACATACATGTGGACGGTGGCCTCCAACCTGCACATGCTGTACATCCACCTTTTCTGTTCCTGGAGGAAGCAGTGCCCCTTCCTGGGGCACAAAGCAGAGCTGCCCAGGAAAGTTCCTCCATGAAGACAAATACTGGGTGGCTGAGTGAGGAGAGCTGTGTGGCCACTGAAGGCTGGCTGGCCCAAGTGGCACTGGAGGAGGTGGGTGAGGTGATGGCCCAGCACAAGGCTGGTGATGTATCCCCATTCCTGGGCCAAGAGGTGACCTGCCCTGCTAACGAACACACACTGCTGCCATCAGAACATGGCCCCTGTATGGCCTCTCCCCGTGAGGTGGCCCAGGACCAGGAACTCCTCCCCACAGCTGGGAGGCAAGCGCTGTGTGAGGAACCTCTGCCAGCTCCCTGTGAAGAAAGAAAAGATAATTGTGACAACTGTGCTGAAAACAGCAGTCACAATGCCTTGTCACAAGCAAAAAGCAGACCAGTGATAAACAAGGAGGCCTTACAGAAAGTGCACAATAAAAATCACCTGGGTTTTCCAGATGCAACTCAGCTCTTAACAGACTGCAGCAGCACTTCAGGGGTTGTGACTCGCCTCTCCTGGCTCTCATTTGGAGTGAGGACAGACCTCACATCACCCAGCCCATCTCAGGAAAGGGCAGATATCCCACTAGAGCTTTTGGCCTCTCAGAATACCAGTGGGTGCCTGGGGGCTGATGCTCTCAGAAGGGAGATGCAAACATCCCCAGCTGGACCACCCTTTGAGAAAGAGTTGGTAAGCAGCCAGTGGCTGGATGAAGAAAAGGCCAGAAAAGATACAGGAAATGTGGCTCTCAGACAGCCACGGCCTGTTCAGACTCCTCTTCCCAGAGAGCAGGCTGCTGACATGGGGAAAGACTCTCCTCTGACTCTAGGGCTTTCCGTCTCCTCATGCCCAATTCCCTTGGGCTCGTTGGGGAAAACTGCAGGAGACCATGGGGCTTCAAAACACTCCTTCCTCTGCTTTAACCACAAGAAGGATGGGCAGACCCCTTCTGACCCCATCATGACCAGGTCCTTGGGTTTTTCCACAATGAAGAACACATCTGTGCCACAGCTTAGGACGGACAAGTGCAGCTGTCAGCTGTCCTATATCAGCTGCTTCCACAGGCCTGATGACAAGGGGGAACGTGAAACCACCATCCCCATTTGCAACACATTTCTGGGGCCCCTCACCACCCCACCATCCAGCAGCTGCAGTCTTCCTGGGACCCCTGTGAGCAGTTACCCAGTCTCCATTGCTAGGGATGTGGCATGGTGGGACCCTCATGTCCAAGCCCTCAGCCAGCTGAAGGACCAAGCATGGATGAGCCCTGCAGATTTTTCCCGCTTCCTAGCCTACACCACAGAGCTTCAGGAGGTTGTGGGGAAGCTCTCTGGGAACAAAGCAACCCACCTGCAAGATCAATGTGCAGAGCAGGGTGCTGAGAGCAAGGGTGCCCTTGGCTTAGCCTCCCGGGACCTGCTCTCCAGTTGCCAGGAGCTCCTGAGAACAGAACAGCCCCTCAAAGAGCTGCAGGCTGCGCTGAGGGTGACATTTGACCACCTCGTTCAGCTGGCAGTGGCCTGCTTCCAGGTGACACACTGCCAGCTCTGCAGGCAGAGGCAGCAGGAGCTCGGGGCTGCGCTCATGGACGTGGTGGGCACCTACCACCAGCTTGTGCAGGCTGTACACCAGCAGCTTCACCGGCAAGGCTGCCCAGATCTGGGTACCAAGCTCCTCGCCCGCCAACACACAGCCCTTACAGCTGCCATGTTTTGTCTCCTGCAGCAGGTCAGGGTACCCCCGTTGGTGTGACGGGGCTGTTTGATGGCACACGAGTGCACTGGGTGGGGAAGAGCCCAGCTATGTTCCCTGTGTCCACTACCAGGCTCTCCCCCACAGGATGTTTAGCCCCACAGCTCTAGAATGGTCATGGAAGGATGTGGCCATGTCCGTTGGCTTAGTTCCACCAAGAGCTGCCCTGTCCGGGGAATGGTCATGAGGCAGGGCATACTGCCCTCCAAGCCTAGCTTTGTGTAATTCTGCATACACAATCTGTATGTAATATGCAAACTCGTAGAGTACTTAAATGGCTTACGTATCTTGCCTAGGGCTTGTCCCTCACCTCCCAAAGGCCCTGCAGGTGGCCAGTCCCAAGGTGTTGCCTTAGCCTTCTTCTGTGGAGAAAGACGGGAGCCTTTTGGCCTTCCTTTCCTCTCACTCCTTACTCTACAGGCAGACTCTGAAGTAGTCACGTCAAATCCCACCCTGGCCCGATATGAAGGAACCCAGGCTGCTTTGTCCACCTTCTGTGGCTGTTTCTGGAGTTGTAATGGAAACCTCTCTGGGAACAAAGCTATGCTGTATTTAACTGCTTTTCCTTGCAAGGACAGAAGAGAAGGTTGTCCCAGGCGAGGGAGGCAACACCATATGCTGCTCTTCTGATATGGTCTCTGTGTCAGCCAGCTCTTCTGTTTGCTGATGCTTAAGTCCCTGATTAACCCCTCCCCGCTACTTATGAATCCACAGCTTCCAGAAGGAACAAGTAAGCCCAGAGACTGAAATGTCACCTTCACAGCTGTGGAGATGACCAATTATGCTGGCCTCCCTAGGAGAGGGCAAGCCCCTTCTCCCAGTCTCATCAGTAGCTCGTCTTCCATTGTGTGCAGTATATCCCTAGCTAGGCATGAGCTGTTTGTTGTTAAAGGTCATCTAGCTGTGCATCCCTGGTGAGTTGGCACTCCAGTGCTGGAGGCATGACCTTGGCACCCTCTGATGAAGAGGGCAGAGGCAGGTCCCTGATTGCTGGTGTCTAAATTAGGGGCTTGTTTGGGAGCAGCTGGCTTTCTCTGAGGGGTGTCTGCAGCAGGCATGCTGCCTGACAACCTCTCTCTGCCTCCGAGTGTACTCAGGATGGAGGGGTCTGCACAAGGCAGCAGAGGAGCACGTGCACGCCACAAGAGGTGGCCAGCTCTGCCCACGCACACCACGTCTTCAAGCACCAGGGCAGCGTGGGGACAGGATTGTCCTGTGGCTCTGTAACAGGGAGGCTACTTCCACTTTTGCTCATTCTTTAATGCTTCTGGAGGGAGTAAAGGGCAAGTCCTTGCAGCTGAACTCTGATGTGGAAGAAGATGGCAGCTGGGGCAGAATGAGTGCTGCAGCACTGCTAGGAGACTTCCCTAACTAGGCAGCCTCTAACAGCCAGGCACACAAACAGCCACAGAAATTCAGCAACCTTTAGCAGCCCTATGCCAAATCCCCTACAGCCACTAGTTTCACAGTGTGCCTGCAGGCAGCAAGCTAGCTAACCAAGGGCAGTCTGCTTTCCTGGCAGCACAGGGACAGGGTGGCCAAAGTACCTTCAGCCACTGGGAAGGGTACCACTGCCAGGTGGTTTGGGTTAGCGTACGCTGCTGCCTTGCAAACTCAGGAGCTCAGTTAGAAAGTTAAAAGTCTCTTACGCAGAAGCCCCAGTGCAGACCTCTAACAACACACCAACGGCTGGTGAGCAGGGGGACACGAAAAGTAGGAACTGGAAGAGCGCACAGGCACAGCAAAGCAAGAGGCACTGGCAAACACAAATTCAGCCTATGTGGGGAGCAACACCCTGTATCCACCAACAGCTGCTCTGGCAGGCCCTACCAACGCTGTCTCATGGGCACAGAATTCCAGGTGTTGGAAAAGGTTCTTGATGTGAAGGAGAAATGAAAACACGCAAGCAAATGAGATAGTAATTTACCTCAGAAGACTAACCTGGTGGTTAGACGTAGTCATTGTCGGTGAGGTTTTGGTGGTGGTGGTGGTGGGGTTAGCAACAATGGCTGAGGTAACATACTGACTTAGATGCATCAAAAATGCATTCTGCTGTGCCTGTAAAATATGTCACTGCTCTATGTGCAGGGCACAGTCAAATCCCAGATACCTTTCCAGGACAAACATCAGGGTTAGTGAACTTTACACATCAGCGTGTGACAACATACTGTGCATCAGTAACTGTAAGGATGCAATGGGAGTTTAAGAGTAAACATTTTATTTTAGATTAGATGCACAGGATTAGCTACAGGCTTCAACAACACAAGTCTTCCAACTGGTTTAAAGTTGTTAGGACATGGTGCACCTGGGAACTGTTTCTCCATTGGGGAATCACTTCCCATCTTGTGTTCTCCAACTGGAACAGCACTATCCTTTTCTGTGGGAAGGAATTTTCCTTGCCAGTGAGCTTTGCAATTCTAACTTCACCTTAATTGTCGTTTAATCAAGATGAAAGAAATATCTTAAAGCTCTCCTCCCTGTTCCAGAACAAGTGTAGATGCAAGAGTCAGGAACACTCTAGCAAGCACCCACAGAGAAGCAAAACTGAATTCCTGTCCATTTTTTACTTGATCCCAGGACTCCATCAGCTTTTGTTTTCTGTTCCAAGGGGAAAAGCCATTTCCAGCATTGTACAGCTGAGGTAGAATGTGTCACGCTCAACAAGGTCCTTAAACAAGATTTATGCAGAGCTGTTTTCTCCACGGACATGCTGGTGCCTCTGCTTGAAATTTGGAGTTTGCCTCTCTTGTCTGCATGGCTCCATAACATCACAAAATAAAGAGTTTTCTTGTGCATTGTCATGCTGAGTTATTTCCACTTATTTCACTGCATCTGGTAGCGCATAGCCTTTTCCAGAAGAAACTCCAGCTTTCAAGGCTGCTGGCCAACTTCGGGTTTCATAGTAAGTTGATAAGACATCAAAGACTGTCAGGAATAGAGACATACCGTGCTATGATACCACTATCATGATACCACTACCTAGTGCTATCACTAGGAAGCTCTGTAATACACACCCAACGGCTGCAAAACATCAGGAAATTATAACAACTGATGCCAGAGGTTAGCATGGGATTTGCATTCCCTCTCATTTAAAATCTGATGGGCAAGTGTTTGAGGCAGCTCATGCAGGAGCAGACAACTATTTTCAAGATGACTTTGGGGAGCTCTGGCTAGGAAAAGCAGAGCCTGTGTCACCTGAAGCAAGGTGCTGCTGGTCACCATTTTGACTAACCTAACCTATACTGCCCGTCTGTGCTGCTGACAGTACACCCATGGTGGGTCATACCTACTGTGCTTCCACCATCGCTTCTCAGGTGCTGTGTCTCCAGATCAAGGCTCCCATGGGACACACAGTGGTCTCTAGCAGCTATGCTTCGTGGTCTGCAGAGCCCTCCAACACCTCCTCTGCCTCGTGCAGACTGAGATGGCAACAACATCCTCATGCCAGAGGTAGGAACTTACTAGAGCCAGCCTAGGACACGAACCCCTCTGTAGTCCTTAGAGGTGTTCACATTACAAAGCCACAGACTGCCAGCAGAGGTGGAGGAGCATGAGCACATCCACTGATATGACAAGGTGGCCTAGATCACAGTCATGACATGGAGCCATCACAGTGGTATAGCACACGAACACCCCACCCTGGTATTGTAAGCCTTGCCTTGACTGAGCCTGACACAGGCCTGACAACTTCTGTCCTCCCTTGCCTGGGACCTTGTGTGACTTGTAGCAACAGCATCCTCCTCGCATCTCCCCACACTAACTGTTTGCTGCTTTGTGCAAAGCAGGGATGATGCAAGTCCTGCTCCCCTGAGAACAGGCTGATGCAGAGAAGCACACAAGACCTTCAACATGGGGGCAGCACAGATAAAACCTAGTAAGAGAAACCTCTGCTCCCTGTTTTCCCCCATTACTCAGCACTGGGCCTCCATTTTGAAAACACTGCTGCTTCAGCCACTTGATAGCCTCTCCCCTCCTCCAGCCCAGCCCAGTGACAGGACATGGCTCAGCCTCTCACCTTGATTAACTGCCAGTGTCTCTGAGTGGTAGTTCTTGGTGTTAACGGTTTTCACCATGTACTCACGAATGGGGAGGCGGGCTGTTTGTAAGGACTGCTCTCGTGCCCTTTGCAGAGTCAGCTTCTGCAAGGGAAACAAGAACAAGATGCACAAACCTGCACATGCATAGCATGCACATCATTTTGGGCACAAGCAGCTACAAAGCTGAAAACTGTCGTGTTTCACCCAGACTGCTGCAGTCTCTCTCAGTCTGGTGCTGGATCCAGGCAGAACCTTGAGGAAAAACAGGTGGTGGCAGAACAGTGATGTCTCAAATCAAGGCAGCAGCAGCACTGGGTGCTACCAATGGGACGTCTCTGCTCTCATGAGAGAATGGGGCAGACAGCACCTTCTGGTTCTGACAGGCTACTACCCACCTTGTGAATACTTTCATCCACCAGGCCTCCGAGGACGTACACTTTATTTGGATCAATATCTTCAAGGACTAGAAACAAGATAAGCACTTGCTCACCACCACACAACAGTAAAATCCTGCATGATACCATTTTCCAAGCAAGACTCCACTTCCATGAGAAAGCTGTGGCCAAAGTCACCCTTTACCCTGGAGCCTCAGACTGTGCAGGAGCCTGAGGCTTCAGAGACAGAAGCATCTGCCTGAACCCACATGCACACTGAAAGGGGTAGATCAGATGCAGGCTGAAAGCACAGAGTGCCAGAGACACCATACGTTTCTGCTCCCTTTAACTGTTGTCTGTTCTGAGATCTGGCTGATCTGGTCAGTCTGATCCCAATCTGCTCGGCAGACACCTCCCCACTGTCAAGGTCACCTACTAAAACCTTCCCCCATCCTTATCAGGTTCTTTATCAGAGTAAGGCACTTGCATAAAACAAGAAAGGGATTTAAGTCCCCAGAAACATGTGGCTGCTTAGAAATGGAGGGAGAAAAATATATGCAGCAGCAAATTAAGCAATGTAGCTGCTGCATTATTTCAGAGAAAGATGTTATTTAGACTGTATCCAAAACTGCCACAGCATGTCTACTTCGCTGCTTCATAGTATTACAAACTGCAGGGGGTCTAGACCCAGGTTTTAAGTGAAGTCTGCTGCAGATCACACACAACCCTGAGTCAAAACCTTACCCCCCGTCAGAACAGATGGAGATAGGAACAGATTTAGCATCAGAACTAAGTACACAGTACATCTCATCCAATTTGAGACAGTGAATGCTTGGAATTTCATCACCTTAAGTATGAAATAGTCTCAAAAAGAAAAGCTTAAAATAAAAAAATCAACGTTTTGCCCTAGTTCCCCTGTGCCTAAAGCATGTACAATATTTACCATTCTCAGAGTCAGGAGTGAGATAAACAATTGCATCTAAAGGAAACAGGTCCAGGTAACTTTCTTCAGTTGTATCCATCTGAAAAATGCAAGACGGGGAGAAGCAGCCCATTAGCCCAAAGTCCATCTGCCAGAGCAAAACCCACTGCCAGACATGGAAATAAACTGGAACTGACACTAGTGCCTCAGGTGTTTAAACTCCTACAGATAGAGTGCTTTTTTTTAAATTGGAAAATGTTTCTGTATGAGCACTGAACAATACATATCTCAAAATCCATTAAATTCTCTTCTCATCAAAATCCATAGACATGGTTTGAGGAAGAGAGATCAGCAATAATTACCTAATCTTAAATGATATTCTAATTCTTTAGAGATTCAGGAATCTCCACTTCAGGTGGTTTTCTCTCCTCACTGCTACCAGGTGCCGCCCCACATGCGCTGTAGAACACATGGCTCAATGTCACTGCCATAACCTGTATGTGTGGGTCTCATGCTCGAGTCAGACCGAGCTCGGTCCAAAAACTCAGGACAGGAATGCGTGACCTGCCCAGAGCCTGACCAAGCTTATATGTCTGGCTGTCCCCAGTATTACAGGTCTCTCTGCAGAAGGAGCATCCGGAGAAGGAATTCTCCTCCTGCAGGTAGGAAGGACACAAGCTCTAACCTGAAGGCCTTGCACATCACCCCATTATATGTCAGTTCTTGTCTCCTGCCAAAGGGCAAGAAGATCTGACCTTAACCACTGTCAGTGAACGGCATTCCCACACCACTCACAGCACTCATCCCAGCCCACCTCAGCCTGTCCTTGGGTCAGCACTGAGGGCCAGCACTGTGGCTGCAGGGCGCTACGAGCCTTGAAAGCACTGTGGTCAGAGACCCTTACCACATAATTGGAGAAGCCGTCGTTCATGCGAAAACACTCTTCGTAGATCAATGAGCCCACCACAAACTCCGTCAGACAGAGCCAAAATGGCTTCTTGGCCCGCCTGTTTGCCCCGTAGAGTCTCCTGATCTGGGAGGCGAGGCGGCTTGTTTCCTTCCAACAAATAACAAGCACAGTGACCCACAAGTCCAGGGGCAGGGGGTAACATGGCTCCATTCAGGGCCTGCAGACTTCCACGATGCCCGTGTCACCGGCTGGTTGCTGAGGCTCTGGAAAGGCTGTTCCTGGGGAGCACAGCTCAACTGCCTCTAGCTCTCAAGGAAACCCAGAGACCTGGGTGTGCAGCCAGCCAGTGCTGGAGACCAGGCAGCCATGGGCAAGCCTGGGGGGTGAAGGGACAGGCAGAGACAGGAGGGGCCAGCATGACCCCAGACGCTGAGCCCAGGAGAGCTGCTGCGTGTACCCTCACACATCCCAGCTCTAACTGAGCTGGAGGGTTTCTTAGTTTCCCAGCACAGCTACAACAGACCAGTGATCTGCCCCAGCCACCTCTCCCTCTGATGCTTTCCAGAGCAGAAGCAGAGAGGGACAGACAGGTTAAGAAGAGCAGCTGTCAGGCCGTGTTGAGCCTATGTCAGGGCACATCCCCAGGATCTCCCCAGCAGGCAGTGACAGCATATTTCCATACATTCTGTATGGTATGTCTAAATATTTTGATGGTTTTAATATTTTGTACCAGCCGTGGAAACTGGTTTGCTGCTAGGTGACTGTAAAAGTGAGATTTGGTAAATAATTATTAGAAATCTATAATAACACTATGATTGAAACAATAGGCAAACGTATAGCCAAGCAATTAACTAGTGGAGGTAGTTACTCCTAAGTTTTGCAGTTCTTTGCTCTTATGACTAGATGTTCCTGTACGCTAGATGAGAACAATGCTGAAACTGACCACGTGTGATTGAAACTGCGTTAAGCTTCAAGATCAAAGAGCAAGGACAAGAATAAAGACTTCAGGGACAGCCAGCAAGAACTTCAAATGGGTCGGTGGTCGCAAAAGCAGCCCTTCGACTCAGACGGATCCTTCCTTGCGCATGATCGGATGTAGGCAGTACTAAGATAATCAGTTGCAATCATTTTTATGTATATATATACTAATCTGGTTAATACGCAATTAGTTATTCTATACAACCCGTTAGTGCTAAAGCTGTGGCATGCGCGCGAGGTGGACTTATCCCCTGCGCACCCCGCGCTGCAGTAAAGAACGCCTGCTTCCTAAAACTCCAAAACGAGCCTTAGGGAGTTTCTTGGACCGGCTTTTTCGCTATCAGCAGCACCGGCGCAGGAGGGCAGAAGCAAGCCGGGACCCCCGCCGCCCCCGTACCTTCTGCGTCATGCAGTCGGCCATGCCGAGGTCCACGCAGAGCCGGGGCCCCGAAGCCTTGGCCTCCAGCAGACGTTCCTTCACCAGGGCGGCCGAGGCCCTCCCGCCATCCCGGCTGGCAGCCCCTGGGAGGCAAAGCAGAGGAGATGGCGGACCGAGCCCCGGCTGGGCCCCCTCCCCACCCCCGCAGCCCCTCCACCGGGGCCGCTCCGCGTCGCGCCGTGGCCCTCACCCGGTCCCTCGGCCCGCCGGGCCCTGCTCTTCTCCCGTTCCTGCCGCCGCTTCCACCTCTTCGCCGCCAACACCCGCTCCCAGCGCCTCCGCTTCCGCAGCACGTTCCTCTGTGGGAGCACCGGGGCGGGGGGCTTCAGGGCCGCGACCCCCCGCCCAGCCGAACACCGCGGCGGGGCGACGGTGAGGAACCGGAGCGGAGCTGAGGGGAGCTCGGCCCGGCCCGGCCCGTCGCAACCTACCGAGCACTGCGCCGCTCCTCCCTCCCGCTCCACACCGGGGCCGGCGGCCGAAGGTTCGATCCGCAGCAGCCGCAGGGCCTCGCAGGCCACCGCCGCCGCCGCCGCCTCCTCCTCCTCCGACCGACAACCGCCCTCAGCGGCCCCGCCGCCCGCCATCGCCGCCCGCTCTATCCCTTCCAGGGCGGAGCGGTGCGTGGGCGGAGACGTGAGGCGGGTTTCCCCCGGGAGCTACAGCGCGGCCGTGGAGGAGGAGGACGTACCGGGAGAAGGCGGGACGGATCCTACCCCCCCCCCCCTCCGCCTGTACCGGCCACACCGACCCTGCTCCGGAGGCCGGCGGAGGGGAGGACGAGCCATGATGAGCGGCTCCCTGCTGCGCGGCCTGCGGCTGCTGCCCGCCCGCCCGCCCGTGAGTAGGGGGGGCCTCGGTCCGGGCTCGGGGCAGGGAACCGGGAGGGACGGCAAGCCGCCCAGCGGGACCGGGGGACGGTCAGCGGGACCGACCCGGCGCGGTGAGGGTGGCTCCGGGCCGAACGCGGCGGGCGGAGGTCGGTGATGGCCCACCCGGAGGCCCCCGGGAGCTGTCGGCTGCCGCCCCGTCCCCCCCTCCCCCGGACCGGGGTGTGTGTGTGTGTGTTTGGGGGTTGTTGGTCTCGGTACCGGCTGATGGAGGAGCGAGGTCCGGCTGGGACCCTCCGCAGGAGGAGCGGGGTAAGGGAAAAAGGTCACTGGCCACCCTGGCTAATGGCCTCCACGGGTGACATGGAGGCCAGCGGCTCCCACCCCTGTGACGGTTTCTCCTTTTCACTCGGGGCGTTACACGCCAGTCGGCCTGTCACGCACTTGCGCAACGTCCCTCCGTGAAGCTGCTGAACCCGCTGCGTCAGCCGGTCCCTGACGCTTTTTCTTCCAGCGATAGGGAGGAAGACCCACTGGACCGTTGTACAGATGTGTACGGGTTCGCTCTGGTTTTGAACTGGCTGACCTTTATGTGATGGGAATCCTTGCTTTCAATGGCCTTAAAAGCTACCTGTTGCACCCCGGTGTATTTTTGCACTTATCCTCAGAAGTTTAATTTCTGAGATGACCTTCCTGTTTGTAATTGCTTTAGTGTTTTTCTCATCGTTTTCCTAGGTGGTGCCTGGATACGTTCTGGTACAGCATGTACAGCTATTCCACCGTCTTCCTTCCTCATAGCAGCAAGCCGAGGTGTCTCTGCCCCAGTTATTGTTGTTACTTGTTGACGCTGCAGTAGCCTGTTGGCGTTCAGGGCCAGAACTCAAGTATATGCCAAGCAAAACCACTTGGAGAATGTGTGATCCAACAGGTTTAGTTTTCACCCCAAAGTTGTGGGGGACGCCATGCGGTGGTGGGATCACTGGGGATCGTGCAATGTTCTTGGGAACATTCAGAACTGCTGTGGTGCATGTTGGAGAGCTGGGAAGATGCTCGAGGAGCCCTCTGAGCAGGGTGCTGGGACACCCCAGGCTCTGCTCGCACGCCTGCACCGATGCTCAACACTGAGTCACTCCGCTCTCCGGCCCAGCCCACCCATCTGTAAGATGCAACTGCTTTTGTAAAGCCCTTTACTACACAGCTGAAGAGCTAACAAGGCCTGTAGCCTTGACACTGCAAGACCACCACTTCTTCCAGTAATGGAGCATTACGAAGGGTGATACAGTCTTGTCAGTACCAAACCCTTTCCAGTGGTTCCGGTGTAACGATGCTGTTTACTTCAGGCCTCCAGAAGGCCCGGTTCTGGTGCCACTGATTGTTCCGCAGGAGGGAAGGTGGCTTTGCCTGGAGGGAAGCTGATGGGCAGAAAAAAAAGGCCTTGAATTGATTCTTCATGCTCCTTTGTTGAAGGAGATCTGTTAGGGTCACTGCCAGACGTCTGTGTGACATTGCTGTGTGGAGATTGGTGGGAAACACCTTGTAAGCTTGGGAGATGCCGCAGGTTCAGCATTGGTGCAGACGGGCTGATCCGTGGCGGGCGAGGACTGCAAGGAGCAGCAACTGTGCCCTGCAGCTGAGATGGTGCATAGGAGGGGGGCAAGGGGAGGTGATCCTCATCGGATGCCCACACAGCAGCATAGGGCTACAGCCAGGAGTGGGGCTTGGGTTTCCCTTCCCAGACCACTGACTGCCGTGCTAGTGGAGCAGCGAGTGGCTTACAGTGACA